>NC_044031.1:176302820-176577820 GCF_901765095.1 Microcaecilia unicolor
GGACTTACTATTTATAAGTACAATTTTAAAAAATCAATTAGGTTGAGACCTGGGAGCTTTTAACATCTTTTTTACCTGTGCCTACATCAAAAGAAAAAGACTGCATATGGTAACTTGCTCCTTTTGTTTTGCGGAATGCAGTGGTATATTATAAAAATGCACTTGCTTTTTTATTACTACTATTTGACCGGGGGGGGGGGGGGGGGGGATTGAATAAGGAGGGAAGGGCTTCCTTCATGCAGAAGTTCTGCCCAAAGTCAGTCTAAATATGCCAATGTTGAGTTCAGTCACTATTAGCCGCCAAGTTCATACAAAGTTAATTATGTTCGGTGGAAAATAAATCTGTTGGCTCAAGCTACTTGCTATGTGAATATTCCACCACTGTTTCATTATTGCTATATATTAAGGGCATTTGCTTTAAACTTTGTTTTAATTTGTTTATCCAGTTCTTACATGCACATGGTTTTGCTTTTTAAACCTAAAGGTGAACCGAAGGGTGGTTGAACAATTAGGTACAAACTGTGTTGTTTCTGACTTTACTTACTTTGGACTCCTTTGGGTCCTACTGATCTGTATAAGATGGAAATGAGAAAGGATTTCTTAGATGTACTCTGTAGAAGTTGTAGTTTACTTTTGTAATGTGTATGGATGCACGTTCTAGTGTGTGCATGTGATAATGTCTGAATAACTGTCTATACCTATGGCTATGATTTCTGAACATGCGGCACCATTAAAGGACAGACTTTTAAATGCCCAGTTGGGTATATATGCTAATCTCAACTTTGTTAAATGTTTCGGACTTCCTCCCATGATATAACTGAATTCTATTATTCTGTCTAACTGTACTTTGTAAGCCAGTACAAACCTGAGTTTGCTTGGGATAATGTGGGATATAAATGTAAAAAACAAAACAAAAAAAAATCCATTATCCTCGATGTTTGAAGACACACTGCCTATCCAGCTGGATGGTGATGGCATAAGAAAAGCAAGTTTTGTCCAGTGAAGATTAACTCAAAATAACCTGTTCCTTAGCTGGGCATTAGAATTACTATAGTGAAAATCGACCATACCATGCCTCTGTGGTTATGTTCCACTAATAACTTAAACGATTAACTGGCTTTCTTGAAAGGATTATATAACCTTTGGATGCATGACTAGGAACAAAAACATATACTTATTTATTCAATATCACAATTCCTTTTGTACAGCCACAAAACCACCTTTTAGGGTGGTTAGTGTTCACAATGAGCTCCTTTTATTATCGACCAGATAGAAAAGAAAAGAGTTTTCAATTTTGGCACAGTATAAGTCACCACAAGAATAAAATATAAGAAAGCCAATGGACTGCAGTAGGGTCTTACAGCCCATTTAATTATGTTTAAACAAGAGAGATCTGAAAGAAACAAAATATTTATTTTTATTTTAACTTATAAGACCACTTGTCCCATTCTCAAAACAGAACAATCCATTTGTGTATCTAAAATGTAAACTTCTACAAAACAGAAGATGTGGGGAGGAAGTGACGTCAGAGCTCTGATGGCTGCCTAGATTATTTGTTCCCTCACCTCCTTGCTCGAAGTAAGCATCCCTTGACATCATCCATATTTCTAGAACTGGTAACTAGCAAATATCCTTCTGTGAGTCATCGGTATTCATGAGTAAACTACCTGCTTCTGGACACTGAGATACGGAATGCCATTCGGTTCGCCAGACCGGTAAGGCCTCTCAGCGCCACGTGTCTCTGGCCCTTCCTTCTCCCTCGGACTCTGCAGTTTCTGTAGAAGATGCTTGTACGTCAAAGTGTCTCTCTTCTAAATCCCTGCTGCAATGCTTGGTTAACGTTCAGGCTGAGATTACAACCTCTAAGGAGGAAATCTTGAAAAAGATGGACGTTCTGAGTGTCGATCTTAAGGAATTTTGGGGGGGGGGGGGGGGGGGAGAGAGAGTGGAGGAGCTGGAGGCTCGTGCTCCTGATCACTCTGAGCAACTAACTCATGCTGACTTGTGTATGGTGCGTTTGGAGGACTGGGTGGAGGATTTACATTATAAAATCGACGATCTGAAAAATTGTGGGAAAAGGAACAACTTGCGATTTCGGGGAGTCCCTGAATCAGGGGGCTCGGAGAATATTCCTACTATTGTCTGACTCTTGTATGAGCAGCTGCTGGGAGAAGGCAGTGGCGCTGCCTCTATTCTATTAGAGACAACGCATTGGGCTCATGGGAAACCACTTGGGAATCAGCCTAGAGACATTGTTGTTCGCTTTGTAAATTTTACTGATAAAGAAAATCTTCTTCAAAGAGCTCACCAGGTTCCTAACTTAAAGTTTAATGATGCCAATGTGACTGTGTTTCAAGATTTGTCTCAGTTTACATTATCTCAAAGGCGAGCCATGAGATCGGTTCTGGACACTTTATCTAAAGGGAAAATTAATTACCGCTAGGCTTTTCCATTTGCTTTATGTTTCTCCATCCAGGAGAAAACATATAGACCACGTTGGTTGGAAGAGGCCTAGAAGATCCTCTTCCACACAGGACTGACAGCTTCCCCGTTGCCTAAACAGTCTGTAGCCCCAGTTACCAGGGCAAAACTTCAGCAGTGGCAGAGGGTGTCTCCAAAGCACAAGAAAGCTCCACAGCAGGGTTAGTTCTGCCTTCTAGCTATATTGAACTTTTAACAGAGTTACAAGGGCTTTGATTCCTAAAGCTGGTTTTGGGACTAGTAGTTGAGTCATTTTTTTTCCCCGAATGTGATTAATGTTGGGGATGTATGTGAAGGGAGGTCAGGTATCTATATGTGCTTTAGTGGGTGGGAGCTGGGTGAGTGGGACGGTGGTTTGGGTGGCACATAGTAACATAGTAAATGACGGCAGAAAAAGGCCTGCATGGTCCATCCAGTCTGCCCTACAAGATAAACTCATATGTGCTACTTTTTGTGTATACCTTCCCTTGATTTGTACCTGTCCTTTTCAGGGCACAGACCGTGCAAGTCTGCCCAGCACTATCCCCGCCTCCCAACCACCAGCCCCGCCTCCCACCACCGGCTCTGGCACAGACCGTATAAGTCTGCCCAGCACTATCCCCACCTCCCGCCACCGGCTCTGCCACCCAATTTCAGCTAAGCTCCTTAGGATCCATTCCTTCTGAACAGGATTCCTTTATGTTTATCCCATGCGTGTTTGAATTCTGTTACCGTTTTCATTTCCACCACCTCCCACGGGAGGGCATTCCAAGCATCCATTACTCTCTCCGTGAAAAATTACTTCCTGACATTTTTCTTGAGTCTGCCCTCCTTCAATCTCATTTCATGTCCTCTCGTTCTACCGCCTTCGCACCTCCGGAAAAGGTTCGTTTGCGGATTAATACTTTTCAAATATTTGAACGTCTGTATCATATCACCCCTGTTTCTCCTTTCTTCCAGAGTATACATGTTCAGGTCATCAAGTCTCTGCTCATACGTCTTGTAACGCAAATCCCTTACCATTCTCGTAGCTTTTCTTTGCACCGCTTCAATTCTTTTTACATCCTTTGCAAGGTACGGCCTCCAAAACTGAACACAATACTCTAGGTGGGGCCTCACCAACGACTTATACAGGGGCATCAACACCTCCTTTCTTCTGCTCCTTCTAGCTACGGCCACCGCCTTGTCACACTGTTTCGTCGCCTTCAGATCCTCAGATACTATCACCCCAAGATCCCTCTCCCCGTCCGTACCTATCAGATTCTACCTGCCTAACACATACGTCTTCCGAGGATTTCTATTCCCTAAGTGCATCACTTTGCATTTCTTCGCATTGAATTTTAATTGCCAAACCTTTTCAGCCTTGGCTTCTTTCCTTCAATTCCCATTCAGGGATCCTTTTTGGATGTCTGCTTGGTGGTTGGGGTGGGTAGTGGGGGTTGGGGGGGGGTTCGCTTCGGGGGGGGGGGGGGGGGGTTGGGGAAGGGGTTGGATTAGGAACGGTTTTAATCAGGAGGAGGGACGGTTAGGGGGGTTTGTAGGGGAGTAGGGGTTACTGATGCACACAGAGTGGGGTAGTCCGAGGTTTGCTCCACCTTTTTCTTAGGAGTTCTACCACAGCTTAAGTTCCTAACGTTCTTTAGATGGCATCATTAAAAGTCTTATCATATAATGTAAAGGGGCTGAATTCTCCCAAGAAGCGTCAAAATTTGTTTAAGGAAATTTTGTAGTATGGCCCTCAGGTTGTGTTCTTGCAGGAGACCCACTTCAGGGGGAGACCATGAGCAATTTCTGGCTCATCCATGCTATCCCCATGTGTACTGTGCCTGAGCTGGTGATGGTTCAAAGAAAAGGGGGGGTCGCAATTTTGTTGCTCTCCTCTTTGCAGGTACAAGTGGAACATATAAAGCTGGATGAAGCAGGTCGATTTTTATTTTTGAATTTGCACATTGATTGCAAACCAGTAACTTTAGCTTCAATATATGCACCAAATGAATCTCAGGAAAAACTTTTTCAAATAATACGCTCCAGAATTCCTGTTATGCAGGCTGCTCACTTTATTGTAGGAGGAGACTTTAATTCTAATCTCCACCCAGATATGGATAGATCCAGACCTCCTGTGGCAAATGATTACAAAATTTCTGGTGCCTTTGTTGATTTAGTTAGGGACATGGGGATGTGTGACCTCTGGCGCTTGGGCCATCCTGGAAAATAAGATTACACCTTTTATTCTCACTCTCACGACTCCCATTCTCGCATTGATTATCGTTTAGTGGACACTCGCCTAGCTGACGGGGGACTTGAGGCGGGAATGGGGCCCATCACAATTTCGGACCATGCCCCTATTTGGGTGGTCTTCCCTTCTCTTTGTGATAGTGACAGGGATGTGAGATGGACTTTGAATACTTCTCTGTTGCATGAACCTGAAATAGTAGCAGGGTATCAAAACATTGTACGAGAGTATTTGCAAAATAACTTACATTCGATTTCCTCTTTGGGGATAGTATGGGATGTGCTAAAAGCAGTCACTCGGGGTTACTTCCTCCAAAAAGCTAGTCATAAAGCTCGTGCTCGGAGAGCAGAAATAACTGACTGTTTGTCTCGACTTAAGAGCTTAGAAGACCAACATAAAACCACGGGATCCTCCGTAGCTTTCTGGGAACTACAGGCTACACACCTACGTTTAGATGGTATTTACTCTGAGTAACTTCAGTTTATTACTTGTCGGGCCTCTCAGACCCACTATGTTTATAGCAATAAACCAGGTCGTCAATTGGCACTTCGGTTACGGCAACAGAGAATAGATCGCATGGTCCTCAAAATAGATGATGGTAGGGGTTCCTAATTAACCATTTCTTCACAGATTCGCCAACGATTTCAAGACTTCTTTCATTCTCTATATTCAGCTGATACTTCTATAACACCTGCTCTCATTGATGAGTACTAAGCTGCTCGATCTTTCCCGGTTTATCTCCTGATCAAATCGTCCTACTAGAGAGTCCAATTACAGTACACGAAGTCCATAAGGTTATCAAACAGCTTCCAGCGAGCAAATCACCTGGGCTAGATGGTTTTCCAAATGAGTTTTATAAAATCTTCTCTGGTGAATTATCACCATTACTAACAGATATTCTTAATGAAGTTTGAGAAGGAAACTCTTTTCCTCTGTCTATGATGAAAGCGTGGATAGCTGTAATCCCGATACCAGGCAAGGATAAGACAAACTGTGCATCTTACCATCCTAATTCTGTTCTCAATTCTGATGTTAAAATCCTGGCGAAGGTTCTGGCCAATAGACTGGCTTTGGTTTTGTCAGTACTGATTCACCCGGATCAGGCTGGATTTAATCCAGGTAGACAAGCAATGTATAATATTCATCGTGTGCTTAATTTAATCTACTTGTCTCATCTTTGACTCGATGCCGAGAAGGATTCTGATAGAGTCCATTGGGCTTTTTTGGATAGAGTTTTGGAGCAATTTGGATTTGGATGTTACTTTAGTGGTTGGATTCAGGCGCTTTATGCATCTGCAAAGGCATGTGTCCATATCAATGGGGACAACTCTCTGCTGTTTCCTCTTGGGAGGGGAACACGTCAGAGGTGTCCTCTTTCCTCGATGCTTTTCGCCCCGGTAATGGAACCTCTAGCCGAGGTGCTACATTCCAATCCAAATGTTTTGGGTATCATGGTGGGAGAATGTGAATACAAGGTATCTTTGTTTACTGACAATATTTTGCTTTCTCTGCTTAAGCCATTGATTTCATTTCCTAATCTTCTCCAAGCTCTCAATGAATATTCTAGGGTTTCTGGGTTCAAGCTCCATATGCGTAAGACGGAGGTTATGCCGGTGGGAATATTCTCTAATTTGATAGCATCTCATCAAGGTAAATTTCTGTTTTGTTGGGTTTCCAAAGGACTAAAATATCTTGGTGTTGTTATCACCCCTTTTTTTACTGACTTGTTTTGTGCAAACTATCTCTACTACTACTACTTCTACTTATCATTTCTATAGCGCTACTAGACGTACGCAGTGCTGTACACTTGAACATGAAGAGACAGTCCCTGCTCGACAGAGATTACAATCTAATTAGGACAGACAAACAGGACACACAAGAGAGAAGGGAACATTAAAATGAGGATGATAAAATAAGGGTTCTGAACAAGTGAATAAGGGTTAGGAGTTAAAAGCTGCATCAAAAAGGTGGGCTTTTAGCTTAGATTTGAAGAAGGCCAGAGATGGAGCTTCACGTACCACTCAGGAAGTCTATTCCAGGCATATGGTGCAGCAAGATAAAAGGAATTGAGTCTGGAGTTAGCGGTGGAGGAGAAGGGTGCAGATAAGAGAGATTTACCCAGTGAACGGAGTTCCCGGGGAGGAATGTAGGGAGAGATGAGAGTGGAGAGGTACTGAGGAGCTGCAGAGTGAATGCACTTATAGGTCAATAAGAGGAGTTTGAACTGTATGTGGAAATGGATAGGAAGCCAGTGAAGTGACTTGAGGAGAAGGCTAATATGGGAGGAATGTAGGGAGAGATGAGAGTGGAGAGGTACTGAGGAGCTGCAGAGTGAATGCACTTATAGGTCAATAAGAGGAGTTTGAACTGTATGTGGAAATGGATAGGAAGCCAGTGAAGTGACTTGAGGAGAAGGCTAATATGAGCATAACGACATTGGCGGAATATTAGTCGTGCAACAGAATTTTGAACAGATTGAAGAGGAGAGAGATGGCTAAGTGGGAGACCTGTGAGAAGCAAGTTGCAATAGTCTAAGCAAGAGGTGATAAGAGTGTGGATGAGGGTTCTGGTTGTGTGCTCAGAAAGGAAAGGGCGAATTTTGGTGATATTATAGAGAAAGAAACGACAGGTTTGAGCAGTCTGCTGAATATGTGCAGAGAAGGAGAGGGAGGAGTCGAAGATGACCCCAAGTTTATGAGCTGATGAGACAGGATATTTATAGGGACTTGGATCGCTGGGATCGTTCATATTTATCTTGGTTTGGGTGCATTGCTACTTTGAAAATGAATATTCTTCCCAGGCTGATGTATCTTTTTCAGGTCCTCCCCCTGAAGCTATCTCAGAATTTTTTCTCTGGTTTACAAAGCCATTTGAATCACTTTATTTGGCACAATAAGCGTCCTCGTTTGCCCCTCGGTCTTAAACACTTTTTACTATTGGGATGCCCTCTTTTCTAAGCCTGAACTGGTAGTGTCACATTTGTCACCTATTGTGTTGAACCTGTTGTTCCCGCCAGACCTTTGCCCATTGGGCCTCGGTGGGTCTCAAAACATGGGGTCAGTTATATGAGGATGATACTCTTAAATCTTTTGACACTCTGGTAGAGGAGTTCTCAATTTTGGTAGAGGAGTTCTCAATTTTGCCACAGGAGTTGTATGCTTATACCCAACTGAAACACTTTTTTATCTTCTCCTTCTATCAAGACTCAGGTACTTAGAGAACTGAAACCTAACGATGAGCAATTGATAGTTGCAGCACAGGATAGTGGATTACAGACAAGATGGTTCACAGCAAGCATTGAGAAAAACTCGTACAATAGACATCTGTAAATTCTGTAAGAAAGAGCTGGAAACAGTTACTCATCTTGTGGCTGGCTGCGAAGTGCTGATGGTGGAAAATGTTTATACAGAATAGCGAATGCTACATACCTGTAGAAGGTATTCTCCGAGGACAGCAGGCTGATTGTTCTCACTGATGGGTGATGTCCACGGCAGCCCCTCCAATCGGAAACTTCACTAGCAAAGGCCTTTGCTAATCCTCGCGCGCCCATGCGCACCGCGCATGCACGGCCGTCTTCCCGCCCGAACCGGCTCGTGTTCATCAGTCCCGTATATAGCAAGATAAAGACAAGGGAAGACACAACTCCAAAGGGGAGGCGGGCGGGTTTGTGAGAACAATCAGCCTGATGTCCTCGGAGAATACCTTCTACAGGTATGTAGCATTCGCTTTCTCCGAGGACAAGCAGGCTGCTTGTTCTCACTGATGGGGTATCCCTAGCCCCCAGGCTCACTCAAAACAACAAACATGGTCAATTGGGCCTCGCAACGGCGAGGAAATAACTGAGATTGACCTAACAATTTATCCAACTAACTGAGAGTGTAGCCTGGAACAGAATAAACATGGGCCTAGGGGGGTGGAGTTGGATTCTAAACCCCGAACAGATTCTGAAGCACTGACTGCCCGAACCGACTGTCGCGTCGGGTATCCTGCTGCAGGCAGTAATGAGATGTGAATGTGTGGACAGATGACCACGTCGCAGCTTTGCAGATCTCTTCAATAGTGGCTGACTTCAAGTGGGCCACTGACGCAGCCATGGCTCTAACATTGTGAGCCGTGACATGACCCTCAAGATCCAGACAAGCCTGGGCGTAAGTGAAGGAAATGCAATCTGCTAGCCAATTGGATATGGTGCGTTTCTCCACAGCCACTCCCCTCCTGTTGGGATCAAAAGAAACAAACAATTGGGCGGACTGTCTGTTGGGCTGTGTCCGCTCCAGATAGAAGGCCAATGCTCTTTTGCAGTCCAATGTGTGCAGCTGACATTCAGCAGGGCAGGAATGAGGACGGGGAAAGAATGTTGGCAAGACAATTGACTGGTTCAGATGGAACTCCGACACAACCTTTGGCAAGAACTTAGGGTGAGTGCGGAGGACTACTCTGTTATGATGAAATTTGGTGTAAGGGGCCTGGGCTACCAGGGCCTGAAGCTCACTGACTCTACGAGCTGAAGTAACTGCCACCAAGAAAATGACCTTCCAGGTCAAGTACTTCAGATGGCAGGAATTCAGTGGCTCAAAAGGAGGTTTCATCAGCTGGGTGAGAACGACATTGAGATCCCATGACACTGTAGGAGGTTTGATGGGGGGCTTTGACAAAAGCAAACCTCTCATGAAGCGAACAACTAAAGGCTGCCCGGAGATCGGCTTACCTTCCACACGGTAATGGTATGCACTGATTGCGCTAAGGTGAACCCTTACAGAGTTGGTCTTGAGACCAGACTCAGACAAGTGCAGAAGGTATTCAAGCAGGGTCTGTGTAGGACAGGAGCGAGGATCTAAGGCCTTGCTGTCACACTATACGGCAAACCTCCTCCATAAAAAGAAGTAACTCCTCTTAGTGGAATGTTTCCTGGAAGCAAGCAAGACATGGGAGACACCCTCCGACAGACCCAAAGAGGCAAAGTCTACGCTCTCAACATCCAGGCCGTGAGAGCCAGAGACTGGAGGTTGGGACGCAGAAGCGCCCCTTCGTCCTGTGTGATGAGAGTCGGAAAACACTCCAATCTCCACGGTTCTTCGGAGGACAACTCCAGAAGAAGAGGGAACCAGATCTGACGCGGCCAAAAGGGAGCAATCAGAATCATGGTGCCCCGGTCTTGCTTGAGTTTCAACAAAGTCTTCCCCACCAGAGGTATGGGAGGATAAGCATACAGTAGACCTTCCCCACAGTCCAGGAGGAAGGCATCCGATGCCAGTCTGCCGTTGGCCTGAAGCCTGGAACAGAACTGAGGGACTTTGTGGTTGGCTCGAGATGCAAAGAGATCTACCAAGGGGGTGCCCCACACCTTGAAGATCTGGCGCACTACTCGGGAGTTGAGCGACCACTCGTGAGGTTGCATAATCCTTGCTCAACCTGTCGGCCAGACTGTTGTTTACGCCTGCCAGATATGTGGCTTGAAGCACCATGCCGTGACGGCGAACCCACAGCCACATGCTGACGGCTTCCTGACACAGGGGTTAGATCCGGTGCCCCCCTGCTTGTTGATGTAATACATGGCAACCTGGTTGTCTGTCTGAATTTGGATAATTTGGTGGGACAGCCGATCTCTGAAAGCCTTCAGAGCGTTCCAGACCGCTCGTAACTCCAGGAGATTGATCTGCAGATCGCGTTCCTGGAGGGACCAGCTTCCCTGGGTGTGAAGCCCATCGACATGAGCTCCCCACCCCAGGAGAGACGCATCCGTAGTCAGCACTCTTTGTGGCTGAGGAATTTGGAAAGGACGTCCCAGAGTCAAATTGGACCAAATCGTCCACCAATACAGGGATTTGAGAAAACTCGTGGACAGGTGGATCACGTCTTCTAGATCCCCAGCAGCCTGAAACCACTGGGAAGCTAGGGTCCATTGAGCAGATCGCATGTGAAGGCGGGCCATGGGGGTCACATGAACTGTGGAGGCCATGTGGCCCAGGAATCTCAACATCTGCCGAGCTGTGATCTGCTGGGACGCTCGCACCCGAAAGACGAGGGAGATAGGCACGAGCCGTCCAAGAATCCAGCAGAGCTCCTATGAATTCGAGTCTATGTACTGGGAGAAGATGGGACTTTGGATAATTTATCACAAACCCCAGTAGCTCCAGGAGGCGAATAGTCATCTGCATGGACTGTAGAGCTCCTGCCTCGGATGTGTTCTTCACCAGCCAATCGTCGAGATAGGGGAACACGTGTACTCCCAGCCTGCGAAGCGCCGCTGCTACTACAGCTAGGCACTTGGTGAATACTCTGGGCGCAGAGGCGAGCCCAAAGGGTAGCACACAGTACTGGAAGTGACGTGTGCCCAGCTGAAATCGCAGATACTGCCTTTGAGCTGGCAGTATCGGGATGTGCGTGTAGGTGTCCTTCAAGTCCAGAGAGCATAGCCAGTCGTTTTGCTGAATCATGGGAAGAAGGGTGCCCAGGGAAAGCATCCTGAACTTTTCCTTGACAAGATATTTGTTCAGGGCCCTTAGGTCTAGGATGGGACGCATCCCCCCTGTTTTCTTTTCCACAAGGAAGTACCTGGAATAGAATCCCAGCCCTTCTTGCCCGGATGGCACGGGCTCCAACGCATTGGCGCTGAGAAGGGCGGAGAGTTCCTCTGCAAGTACCTGCTTGTGCTGGAAGCTGTAAGATTGAGCTCCCGGTGGGCAATTTGGAGGTTTAGAGGCCAAATTGAGGGTGTATCCATGCCGGACTATTTGAAGAACCCAACGGTTGGAGGTTATAAGAGGCCACCTTTGGTGAAAAGCTTTCAACCTCCCCCTGACCGGCAGATCGCCCGGCACTGACACGTTGATGTCGGCTATGCTCTGCTGGAGCCAGTCAAAAGCTCGCCCCCTGCTTTTGCTGGGGAGCCGTGGGGCCTTGCTGAGGCGCACGCTGCTGACAAGAGTGAGCGCGCTGGGGCTTAGCCTGGGCCGCAGGCTGTCGAGACGGAGGATTGTACCTACGCTTACCAGAAGAGTAGGGAACAGCCTTCCTTCCCCCATAAAAATGTCTACCTGAGGAGGTAGATGCTGAATGCTGCCGGCGGGAGAACTTGTCAAAAGCGGTATCCCGCTGGTGGAGCTGCTCTACCACCTGTTCGACTTTCCAAAAATATTGTCCGCTCGGCAAGGGGAGTCCGCAATCCGCTGCTGGATCCTATTCTCCAGGTCGGAGGCACGCAGCCATGAGAGTCTGCGCATCACCAAACCTTGAGCAGCGGCCCTGGACGCAACATCAAAGGTATCGTATACCCCTCTGGCCAGGAATTTTCTGCATGCCTTCAGCTGCCTGACCACCTCCTGAAATGGCTTGGCTTGCTCAGGAGGGAGCTTGTCCACCAAGCCCACCAATTGCCGCACATTGTTCCGCATATGTATGCTCATGTAGAGCTGGTAAGACTGGATTTTGGCCACGAGCATAGAAGAATGGTAGGCCTTCCTCCCAAAGGAGTCTAAGGTTCTAGAGTCCTTGCCCGGGGGCGCCGAAGCATGCTCCCTAGAACTCTTAGCCTTCTTTAGGGCCAGATCCACCACACCAGAGTCGTGAGGCAACTGAGTGCGCATCAGCTCTGGGTTCCCATGGATCCGGTACTGGGACTCGATCTTCTTGGGAATGTGGGTATTACTTAGAGGCTCGGTCCAGTTCGCCAGCAATGTCTTTTTTAGGACATGATGCATGGGTACTGTGGACGCTTCCTTAGGTGGAGAAGGATAGTCCAAGAGCTCAAACATTTCAGCCCTGGGCTCATCCTCCACAACCACCGGGAAGGGGATGGCCGTAGACCTCTCCCAGACAAAGGCCGCAAAAGACAGACTCTCGGGAGGAGAAAGCTGCCTTTCAGGGGAGGGAGTGGGATCCGAAGGAAGGCCATCAGACTCGTCAGAGAAATATCTGATGTCCTCCTCCTCCTCCCACGAGGCCTCACCATCAGTATCAGACACAAGTTCATGAACCTGTGTCTGAAAGCGTGCCCGGCTCGACTGCGTGGAAACACGGCCACGGCGGGAGCGTCGAGAGGTAGACTCCCTTGCCAGCACTGGCGAAGCTCCCTCCGCTGACGTCGTCGGGGAGCCTTCCTGGGAGGCGGCCGCAGTCGGTACCACAAGCGGCACCGACGTCGGAGACCTCACCCCGGGCAAGGGGCCAGCCGGTGCCTCACTCGACAGAACCGGTGGCGCAAGCACCTCCGGTACCGGAGGGGAAGGGCGCAACAGCTCTCCCAGGATCTCTGGGAGAACGGCCCGGAGACTCTCGTGCAGAGCGGCTGTGGAGAAAGACATGGAAGCCGATGCAGGCGTCGAGGTCAGAGTCTGTTCCGGGCGTAGAGGCTGTTCCGGGCTGTCCAAGGTGGAGCGCATCGACACCTCCTGAACAGAGGGTGAGCGGTCCTCCCGGTGTCGATGCCTACTGGGTGCTGACTCCCTCGGCGACCCAGAGCTCTCGGTATCGATGCGGGAAGGAGACCGGTGTCGATGCTTCTTTGATTTTTTCAAACGAAGCATGTCACCGGAGCTTCCCGGTACCGACGAGGAGGACGTAGAATCCAGCCGTCTCTTCCTCGGGGCCGAGGCCGAAGAAGGTCGGTCTCGGGGGGGCTATACCGCAGGAGCCCTCAGGGTAGGGGGAGACCCACCCGAAAGCTCACCGCCACGAGCAGGGGAATGGACAGCCCTCACCTGCACTCCAGTCGAAGCACCACCGTCCGACGACATCAGCACTAGTGGAGGTCCCGGTACCACCGACGCCGACGCAGCCTTTTGATGTCTCGGTACCGACAATGCAGAGGGTCGATACCTCGATGCAGTCGATGCCGTCGATGCCGAGGTCGAAGGTCTTGTAGCTGCCAACGTCGATGCACTCAATGACTCCGGTGCTGTTGTTGACGAAGAGCCTGAGAACAGGACGTTCCACTGGGCCAATCTCGCTACCTGAGTCCTCTTCTGTAAAAGGGCGCAAAGACTACAGGCCTGTGGGCGGTGCCCAGCCCCCAGACACTGAAGACACAACGCGTGCCTATCAGTGAGCGAGATTACCCGGGCGCACTGGGTGCACTTCTTGAAGCCGCTGGGAAACTTCGATGACATGGGCGGAAAAATCACGCCGGCGAAATCAAAATTCGTAATGGCGACTAAGGGCACCAAAAATAGGGAGAGAAAAAACCCGTACCGAGGCCTCAAAAAAGGCCTACCCCGAAAGCGAAAGGAAACTTACGTCGGGGAAAACAAACTGGACACACGGGAAGGGACAAGACCGAAAGGTCTCTTTTTTTTTTTTTAACAAAATCGCGAAGACGCGCGAGGGTCAACTTTGAGGGGCGCGAAACGGCGCCAAACACGACCGTCCCAAGCGCGGACAAAAGAAGGCTGACGAACACGAGCCGGTTTGGGCGGGAAGACGGCCGCGAATGCGCGGTGCGCATGGGCGCGAGGACTAGCAAAGGCCTTTGCTAGTGAAGTTTCCGATTGGAGGGGCTGCCGTGGATGTCACCCATCAGTGAGAACAAGCAGCCTGCTTGTCCTCGGAGAAGACACAACAAGGTGGCACGTCTCATCCATTGAAAACTCTGTAATATTACAATAGTGGAGTGGAGGTGTGGCCTAGTGGTTAGAGCACCAGTCTTATAATCCAGAGGTGGCCGGTTCAAATCCCACTGCTGCTCCTTGTGATCTTGGGCAAGTCACTTAACCCTCCATTGCCTCAGGTACAAACTTAGATTGTGAGCCCTCCTGGGACAGAGAAATATCCAGTGTGCGTGAATGTAACTCACCTTGAGCTACTACTGAAAAAGGTGTGAGCAAAATCTAAATAAATAAAATATCAGTGTACCGGAAAAGCATTGGGATCTTGACCCTAAGAGAACTGTGGCAAATGAAGAGGTTATGATCACATGGGACATCCCCATCCCAACTGATAAAAATATGGATGCCAGAAAACTGGATATACTGGTAAAAGAGAAACACCAGAATAGCATTGATTATAGAGGTGTTGGTCCCAAGCGATTACTCAGTGAATAACATGGAGAAAGGGAAGATCTTTAAGTACCAAAAAAATGCAGTCCGAGATCAAGAAAATGTGGCAGAAAGATTTCCCATCATTTTGTGTGAAACAGGCTTAATCAAAAAGAACTTCCAAGCACACCTGGATATGTTGTCTATACATGTTACATCTTATGAACTCCAGAAAGAAGCTCTCTTTTGCAGAATGCAAGTACTATGGCAAGCCAATTTAAGAGACTGAGGTCATACTAGATCCTCTAGGGTGGCATTTTCTGAAATACTTCCCGTTCCACGCGCAGGGCCTAAGAGACAGGCAGAGCTCCGGAGTCTTATTGCATGGATGAGACAATGGTGCAAGGAGGAGGGTTTTAGATTTCTTAGGAACTGGGCGACATTCTGGGGAAAAGAAAACCTATTCAGAAAGGATGGGCTCCACCCTAACCGGGATGGGACCGGGCTGCTGGCATCAACATTTAAAAAAGAGATAGATCAGCTTTTAAACTAGGAACGGGGAAAAAGGCCGACAGTCACACAGGGTATGGTTCGGAATAAGGTATCTTGCAAGGATATCGCCCAGACAGGGAAGACAGGGTTTATTGATAGTGAGTATGAAAAAGAGACTGTAGGATTCAATGTCCATAAATAAAAATAATAAAAACCAGGCAAAAAATAGCAAATTAGTACTGACAAGTAAACAACATACGTAATAAGGAATAACAAGCCTAGCTTGAAGTGCCTATATGCAAATGCTAGGAGCCTTAGACATAAGATGGGTGAATTGGAATATATTGCACTGAAAGAAAGAATTAGACATAATAGGCATCTCTGAGACCTGGTGGAAGGAGGATAACCAGTGGGACACTGTCATACCGGGGTATAAATTATATCGTAGTGATAGGGTGGACCGGATTGGGGGAGAAGTAGCACTGTATGTTAACAAGCGCCTTGGGTCAAATGAATTGGAAATTCTGCGGGAAACGAAAGATCTCTTGGAATCATTGTGGATCGAGTTTCCAAGTGTTAAGGGGAAAAGGATGGTTATAGGGGTGTACTACCGACCACCCGACCAGGATGAGCAGATGGACGCAGTCATGTTAAAGGAAATGAGTGAGGCAAATAAAATAGGCAATGCAATAATAATGGGTGATTTTAATTATCCTGCAAATTATGGAACTTGTAGAATATGATCACCACAATTCTGAAGATTCTACAATGACTCAAGTGTTCAAGGGTGAATATAGACTCCCAATTATGAAAGTTGGTGGAGAAAAAAGACCCCAGTGAAACCGGACACTCCTCTTTTTAAAGGACACGCCTTTTAGTTAGAGAGGGGACCTCCTTAATCATCAGTCTCAAAAAAACTCCACATAAACTCCTTTCATACTGTGTATGCCATAGCACCCTATCAAACACTCATATCTGAAGACAATACAACGTAACGAAAAACCCGTTACTTAGCTTGGATGGTGAAACGAACTTAATCTTCTTCCACGTATCCATGCATAATCTTGCTTAATCCTTTTTTGCACTCTCATCGATTCCCGCCAGGGAAGCCCTGTTTCGCCACGAAATGGCTGCGCCAGGGGAAAGTATTTCAAAAGCACCTCCAAGTAACTAACACGCCTTCAATGCGTCCTCTGGCATCCAACATGAAAAGAGTAGCAAATCTCCTGGACCGGATGGTATTCACTCCAGGGTACTGATAGAACTAAAAAAAATGACCTGGCAGAGCTACTGTTATTGATTTGTAATTTACCCTTCACATCGAGCGTGGTACCGGAAGATTGGAGGGTGGCCAATGTAACGCCGATTTTTTAAAAAGGTTCCAGAGGAGACCCGGGAAATTATAGACCGGTGAGTCTGACGTCGGTGCCGGGCAAAATGGTAGAGACTATTATCAAGAACAAAATTACAGAGCACGTTCAAAAGCATGGACTAATGGGACAAAGTCAACATGGATTTAGTGAAGGGAAGTCTTGCCTCACCAATCTGCTGGATTTCTTTGAAGGAGTAAACAAACATGTGAACAAAGGTGAACCGGTTGATATTGTGTATCTAGATTTTCAGAATGCGTTTGATAAAGTCCCTCATGGAACACTACAGAGGAAATTAGAGGGACATGGGATCGGAGGTAGTGTCTTACTATGGATTAAAAACTGGTTGAAAGATAGGAAACAGAGAGTAGGATTAAAAGGTCAATATTCACAATGGAGAAGGGTAGTTAGCGGGGTCCCCTCAGGGATCTGTGCTGGGACCTCTGCTTTTTAACATATTCATAAATGACCTAGAGATGGGTGTAACTAGTGAGGTAATCAAATTTGCCGATGACACAAAGATATTCAAAGTCGTCAAATCGCGGGAAGACTGTGAAAAACTACAAGAGGACCTTACCAGACTGGGAGACTGGGCATCTAAATGGCAGATGACGTTTAATGTGAACAAGTGCAAAGTGATGCACGTGGGAAAGAGGAACCCAAACTATAACTACGTCATGCAAGGTTCAGCATTGGGAGTCACAGACCGAGAAAGGGATCTAGGTGTCATCGTTGATGATATGTTGAAAACTTCTGCTCAATGTGCTGCTGTGGCTAGGAAAGCAAATAGAATGTTGGATATCATTAGGAAAGGGATTGAAAACAAAAATAAGGTTATTATTCTGCTGTTGTATCGCACCATGGTGCGACCGCACCTCGAGTATTGTGTTCAATTCTGGTCGCCACACCTCAAGAAAGATATAGTGGAATTGGAAAATGTGCAGAGAAGGGTGACAAAGATGATACAGGGGATGGGACGACTTCCCTATGAGGAAAGGCTGAAGAGGCTAGGGCTCTTCAGCTTGGAGAAAAGGCGGCTGAGGGGAGATATGATAGAGGTCTATAAGATAATGAGTGGAATGGAACGGGTAGATGTGGAGCGTCTGTTTACGCTTTCCAAAAACACTAGGACAAGGGGGCATGCGATGAAGCTGCAGTGTGGTAAATTTAAACGAATCGGAGGAAATTTTTCTTCACTCAACGTGTAGTTAAACTCTGGAATTCGCTGCTGGAAAAAGTGGTTAAGGTGGTTAACTTAGCGGACACACACACACAGTCCCTATTCATAAAGAATGCACACACGTACACACACACACTCTTTCAAATACAAACATTTTACTGGTGCTATGCTGCTCCCTGCTGCTTAATTCTCATTTAGTGAGTGTCCTTCTCCCCAACCAGTTCTGCTCATCCTCATTTAAACTTCTTACACAGTTGATGTAGCTTTTCCCACAGCCTGCAGCAGCCTCCTCATGCCTTTTCAATTTCTACCCATCTCAGCACCCCTCCTCCATCTCATAAGAATAGCCATACTGGGTCAGACCAGTGGTCCATCTATCAGTGGCCAAGCCAGGTCACCAGTACCTGGCAGAAACTCAAATTGTGGCAACACTTCATACTACAAATCCAAGGGGGAAGCAGTTGCTTCCCATGACTGTCTCAATAGCAGACAATGGACTTTTCCTCCAGGAATTTGTCCAAACCTTTTTTAAACCCAGATACGCTAAACCTTTTTTAAAACCCAGATACACTAACCGCTGTTACCATATCCTCCAGCAAAGAGTTCCAGAGCTTAATTATTCGTTGAGTGAAAAAAATATTTCCTCCTATTTGTTTTAAAAATATTTCCATGCAACTTCTTCAAGTGTCCCCTAGTCTTTGTACTTTTGGAACAAGTAGAAAATAAATTTACTTCTACTCGTTCTACACCACTCAGGATTTTGTAGACCTCAATCATATCTCCCCTCATTTGTCGCTTTTCTAAGCTGAAGAGCCCTAACCTCTTTAGCCTTTCCTCATACGAGAAGAATTAAATCCCCTTTATCATTTTGGTCGTTCTTCTTGGAACCTTTTCTAATTCCGCTATATCTTTTTTGAGATACTGCGACCAGAAATGAACGCAATATTCAAGGTGCGGATGCACCATGGAGCGATACAAAGGCATTATAGTATTTTCGGTCTTATTCATCATCCCTTTCCTAATAATTCCTAGCATCCTGTTTGCTTTTTTGGCCACCACCACACACTGAGCAGAAGATTTCAGCGTATTATGTACGACACCCAGATCTTTATCTTGAGCGCTGACCCCCAAGGTGGACCCTAGCATCAGGTAACTCTGATTCGGATTATTCTTTACAATGTGCATCAACTTGAAATTTGTCCATATTAAATTTCATCTGCCATTTGGATGCCCGGTCTTCCAATTTCCTAAGGTCTTCCTGCAATATTTTATCCAAGACAATTACTGCTTCCTCTGTCTCTCCCAAAAGTAAGCCCTCCCTCTCCATCTGACTTGCACAAGGCAGAAACTTCCAGCAGCTCATTCCCTTCTTTCCTGTAACTAGAGTTGCCTTCCCATTGACTAGGTCCTACCCACAGTTTCAGATGCTAGTGGGACTGGAACAGTGGTGTGCTGGAGCCTGATCGCACGAGCCGATTGTTAACTTTTCTTCCGACTTGCGAGCCGGTTGTTAAAATGCGCGAGCCGGCTCTCCTCCCTCACGTCACCGACCTGACTCTTCGAATTCTTTGGGGCAGGCAGTCTTGCCTGTCCGCTGCCAGCGCTGACTTTCCCCCGCTGGCGCTGCCGGTTCATGCTTTAAAAATGGCCGCCGAGACTTCCAGAGGCGGCCTCGCGAGACTGCTGCTGAAGTCTTGGAGGCCGCCCTTGTAAGTCTCAGCGGCCGTTTTGAAGCGCAAACCGGCAGTGACAGCGGGAGAGAGTCAGTGCTGGCAGCGGGCAGGCAAGACTGCCTGCCCCTAAGAATTCGAAGAGTCAGATCGGTGATGTGAGGGACTGGATCCGGAAGGAGGGAGGGAGGAGAATTCGCCAAACAACTCGGGAGGGGGTGGCAGGGGAGAGAAGGGTGTCGCTGGGCATTTGTGGATGGAGGGGAGAGAAGGGTCGCTGGGTATGGGTGCATGCAGGGCAGGGGAGAGGAGGGTCACTGCTGGACATGGGTGGATGGAGGGCAGGGGGAGAGAAGGGTCGCTGGACATGGGTGGATGGAGGGCAGGGGAGAGGAGGGGAGAGAGAAGAAATGCTGGACATGGATGGAGGGGAGGGAAGAGTGAGGAAGGAGATGAGATGAAGGAAAAGGAAGAGAGGAGAAAAACCGCACATGGATGATGAAAATAGGCAGAAGCTGAGGACCAGAAATGAAGAAGAAAGGAGGAAAGGAAAGAAATAAATGGAAAGGAAGCCCTGGAAACGGAGTTAAGAGGACAGATAACAGCAGAATCGGATACTGGGCCAGCATGATCAGAAAAACAGTCACCAGACAACAAAGGTAGAAAAAAAATCATTTTATTTTCATTATAGTGTTTGGAATATGTTCACTTTGAGAATCAGGTGCTCAACATTAAAAGTTTATATTTATTTACTTATTTATGGCATTTTATCGCACATTAAACATGAATTAGATTGGAACCTGGGATCACTTAATTTTTTTTTCCTGGAGTAATGCATTGCCACCCCCCGCCAGGCTCTCTCCCCGGCTATAGCCAGCTCTGCAATTTGGGGGGGGGGGTGCAGAGGGGGACCGGGGAGAGAGCCTGTTGTTAAACATTTACCACCACACCACTGGACTGGAAGCAGACGGGGCAGGCTCACTCACATGGAGGTTGGAGGGAAAGAGGAGAAGACTGTAGAATCATAGAGGTCTGAAAAATATCCAGACACTTTAGCTATCTTTTTGACTTTCAATATTAATGTAAAACCTGTAGTGTCCTGGAAAAACAAAATATATCCAGTGGCAACTCTAGATGATGAGCACAGTTGACATGCCCAAATATCTGGGCCCTAAACATGTGCCTAGTTTGCCTATATTGGCTCTGGGTGGGCTCAAAGATTTTGTTTTTAATCTCCTTCAACATATTTCATTTTTATTCAATTTATAAAAAAATACTTGACTTTTTACTCAGGAATGGAAAAATCCTTATTTCACAACTGGAAGTGCACAGGATTGGATAATGCCTAAAACTTATTTTTGCATATTTCAATATACAAATTTAAATATCTACTGTAGCAAGGTACCACAGAGTTGCATTTCCCAAAGAATAAACGGGACCACTTCAATGTTTCTTCAAGCTTAGAGCAGACTACAACGTCTTAAGAAGGGGGTGGTTATGTGAGAATTTGTATTCTGCTGTCCACAAAGAATACCTGTGACAGGTATGTAAATTGATTTTCCTCCAAGGATAAACAAGATATCAAGTACTCAAAGATGGGACTCTCTAGTTTCAAACTGCCTTCAACAGAGAAAGGGGGGGGGGAATAATCATTTAATACACTGCCACTGGCAGACATCAACATATGTTTGGTGGTAATTATCCTTTTATAGTTTTCCTAATTTTATTTATTTACTTTTGTTGGAAGGCAGCCTAGAAATGAAGAAAATGGGTCTGAGATAAATATTAAGTGGTTTGAAAGGAGCTTTCATCAGCTGGGTTAAAATAACTGCAGGTAGCTAGATGGGAGGCTTCAACAGAAGGAAGCCTTGCACAAAATGTACAAATGGAGGCTGTACAGAGATGGATGTATCTTCTACCTGTTGGTGATATGTACCAATTGCACTAAGGTGAATCCTTGGGGAAGCCACTGCTTGTCTTGAGATTGGTAGAATGGAATCTTGCTACTTATTTGGGTTTCTGCCAGGTACTTGTGACCTGGATTGGCCACTTTTGGAAACAGGATACTGGGCTAGATGGACCATAGATCTGACTCAGTATGACTATTCTGATGTTCTTACAGTGTTGCTTTTTAATCCTGACTCAATGGTCGAAGGCATTCAACAGGTAGGTTCTTTCCATTACACCAGACATCAAATCTTTTTCATTTAAAACTGTAAGACCTTTGAGTCTCTCCCAGAAGCCAAAATTACTTTCAATACATTGTCAGACAGATTCAGGGTAGCCAACATTACCCTCTCAACATCTAAGCTGTGAGGGCAACGGATCTGAGGATGGGGTGGGACAGAGTCCCTTGAGCCTGCGTGATATGCACTGGAGAGACAGTTTTATGGGTCTTCTTATGGGAAGCTCTGGAAAAGGATAGAATCACACTTGTCTCAGCCAATAGGGTGCTGTGAGAATCATGGTTCCTTGTGTTTCAAGAGAGGATATGTGTATGGAAAATTCTCTCCCAATCCAAGAATAAGGTATCTTATATGCTATATGTTCCAACCCTGGAACAGAACCGAGACACTTTCCTGTTCTAAGGCATAGCAAACAAATCTATCAAAAGTGTGTTTTTGAACCACTCCCCAGTCCAGTGACCACACATGTGACTTAAGTACATAACTCAGTTTGTCTACCAGGGTATTGTCTTTTTCTGAGAGATGGCCCAATTCCACATTTTGACAGTTTTCCAGCACAGGAGGTATAACCCTGTTTCTCCTTGCTTTTTTACGTAATGCATAGCACAGGAGACAAGCAACGTTTTTTTTTTAATTTTTCAAACGTGTCGAACAACACTAAATTAAATGCTATCATGAAAATATTGTAGGCTCCATGTTATCCCTGTTTTCCACTTTTTCTTCTCCAAATCAAATGTGTTAGAATCAGGGGCGTATCTGGAATCCGGCGGTAGGGGGGGCCACAGCCAGAGAGGGGGGGCACATTTTTGCCTCCCTCCCCCCCCCCGCCGCCGCCGCCTCTCTCCACCCCCTCCCCGCCGTCAACCCTCCCCCGCTGCTTACTTTTGCTGGCGCCGAGGTCCGACCCGCAATCTCCGTTTTTCGTCTTCCTCCGTGGCCATGCTTCCAGGAAGTAACGCTGCAGTGCTGATTCGTTGAATCCAGTTCGACGTCTGACGTCAGACGCCGAACTGGATTCAACGAATCAGCACTGCAGCATTACTTCCTGGAAGCATGGCCACGGAGGAAGACGAAAAACGGAGATTGCGGGTCGGACCTCGGCGCCAGCAAAAGTAAGCAGCGGGGGAGGGTTGACGGCGGGGAGGGGGGCCAGGGCGAAATCTGCGGGGGCCCAGGCCCCTGTGGCCCCACGCAGATACGCCCCTGGTTAGAATGGGTAAGTGTTTCAGTAAATTCATTCTTGCTCTTTTATGTTCCATGAGAAAACAGTTCTTAGACAGTCTGTGTTAAACCATTTTACATAGTTCTACACTAGGGATGTGCTTTCATTAAAATATATTTTGTTTTTTTGTATGCATTAATTTTCATTGCACATACAACCATTTGTAAGTGTGTAAAGACAAATAAAATTAAAAATAAATCAAAAATTACCCAGACTACTACTACTTATCATTTCTATAGTGCTACCAGATATACGCAGTGCTGTACACTTAAACACGAAGAGACAGTCCCTTCTGAACAGAGCTTACAATCTAATTAGGACAGACAAACAGGACAAATAAGGGATAAGGCAATTACAAAGGTGGAAATGATAAAACGTGGGTACTGAACAAGTGAGTAAGAGTTAGGAGTTAACAGCAGTATCAAAAAGATGGGCTTTTAGCCTAGATTTGAAAACTACCCCACTGAATACATCAAGTTCAACTATGATTTTCTAATACAATATTTCATTGTCATTCAGTAATAATGTCTTATTTACAGGTGCAGATCCATTAAAAAGGATACAGTAAATTAAAAAGAGGTTTCATCATCACAACAACAAGCACTTACCTATAGGAGATAAATTTTCCTTCAAAATCTAGAGCAGGACTGACTGTTCTATCTCCAATGGATTCACCTGATAAACATAAAAAATAACATTTCTCAGATATTTTAAAACATATCAACAATGGGAAGAGGACTTTGACTTTATGGCAGAAATACTGCATGTCCTGCAAGTAAATGTTAAGTTTTGCTGGTGGATGTGTTTTACCAACCAGACTGCAAATTCATTGGTTAGGGTGGTGGACTTTGGTCCTGGGGAACTGAGGAACTGAGTTTGATTCCCACTTCAGGCACAGGCAGCTCTTTGTTTCTCTGGGCAAGTCACTTAACCCTCCATTGCCCCATGTAAGCTACATTGAGCCTGCCATGAGTGGGGAAAGCGCGGGGTACAAATGTAACAAAAATAAAATAAATCATCAAAATGAAACACTGTTCAAGGCTTTGCTTTGAAAACATGCCAAGATACAGGAATGAAATAATATTCTCAGGGTATACATTTGCCTCTGTTTTGAAGCAGGTGCCATTTTACATAAAAGGACGAATGTGCAGGGCTTCCAAATTTAACTCTGCAAGGTCTTCTTCCTTTACCTAACCCCACCCCCTTGAATCCAGGGCAGAAGTCCCCACAATGTTGGGGTAGCAATTTTCAGCAGGTCTTTTTCTGTGGGTAAAGAGCTCCTCACTGCTATTAAATCACTTCCCAAAGGAAAAGCACCAGTTAATGACAGCCTATCTGCTGAATTTTATTTGGTCTTTAAAGATACTGTTACTCCCATACTACTTTCCATACTTAATCTTTTCCTCTCCTCCACACACTTGCAATCACCATTATTGTAATACCCACACACCAGATAGAGATCATCATAAAGTGGGAAATTACAGACCTATATCCCTGATCAACACAGTTAATAAAATCTATGTGAAAATTTTGGCTAGTCATGTCAGTAAAATATTACCATCTTTAATTCATAGAGATCAAAATGGATTCACACCTGGGAGACTTCTGTGTGATAATTCTAGTCTATTCTGGAATAGTCTGTCGAGTGCTGACTCTCAGAAAGACCAAAAAATTGTAATATCACTCGATGCAGAGAAGGAGTTTGACAGAATTGAATGAGAATATCCATTCTACACTCTACAATGGTTTCGCATCTGTGAAAAATTTATCCACGATTAAGCTTCTATATGACTAGGAGTAGCCTAGTGGTTAGTGCAGTGGACTTTGATCCTGGGGAACTGAGTTTGATTCCCACTGCAGCTCCTTGTGACTCTGGGCAAGTCATTTAACCCTCCATTGCCCCAGGTACAAAATAAGTACCTGAATATATGTAAACCGCTTTGAATGTAGTTGCAAAAAACCTCATAAAGGCGGTATATCAAGTCCCGTTTCCCCCCTTAGCATATATGCAGTATTACTTAATGGAAACCTTTCAAAACAATTCTCTTTGAAGAGAGGAACTAAACAAGGATGTCCACTTTCACCCCTTCTTTTCAATTTAGCACTTGAACCTTTGACCCTAGTCATCAGAAAAGGTCCCCTCTATACAAGGCATCAATATAAATAACAATATTTTCAAACTGTCCATATATGCAGATGGTATCCTAATGTATACATCTGTTAGCTCTCTCTCTCTCTTCAATTTTAAAATGTATTGAAAATTTCTCCCTCTTGTCTGGTTACAAAATTAACTGGACAAAATCTGCCGTCATGCTCCTTTCTCAATTTACTATGAAACATCATTTAGCCAAATTTCCTTTTAAATGAGATTCAGAAAAATAAATATTTAGGAATATGGTACAACACAAATCCTTCGCAAACTATAGAAATCAATCTTAACAACATTATAAAAATGGTTAAAGACAAAACTGAACACTGGTCCATATTATTTTTAAGTTGGAGGGGAAGAATAGAATCAGTGAAAATGGTTTTAACACCAAAAATTAACTACGTACTTAGGGCCCTGTTTACTAAGCCACACTGTAGGCGCACTAACTTTTTATGACATGTTAAAAATTAGCACGCACTAACGCTAAAGACACTTAGCATAATAAACAGGGTCCTTAGTGTGATCCCTATCTACTTTCCAACATACTTTTACAAAAAAAATCAGACAGTATCCTAAATAAATTCATATGGAAAAACAAAGTTCCAAGAATAGTCCTTAGTAAATTAGCTACCAAAATAATAAACTTTCCAGATTTCAAACGTTACCATATGGCTTTTCAATTCTCTCAAACAGTAAAATGGTTTGACTTGTCAAGATTCATCTAAACACCCAAGACGACTTCTATATGAGAAAGCACTTATGCACCCCTTTCAGCTCCATGTTATAAAATTACAGCTTCCACCCTGGACTTCCACCTGGATTGGCCACTGTTGGAAACAGGATGCTGGGCTTGATGGACCTTTGGTCTTTCCCAGTATGGCAATACTTATGCACCCAATTCTCTTATAGTCAAATCCTCTATTAAAATAATAAAAGAACTCACAATTCAGTTAGGCTGGGATGACAAACACCAAATAGATATTTCTCTATGGTATAACACCACCTTTAATAAACCCAAATCTTCCTTTCTCAACTGGCCTATATGGAAATTGGCTGGTCTGTCGTCTTTATCACAAATAATTCAGCACAACATCATAATGCTATTTCATTCTCTTCAAGAACTAAACGATTTACCACCAAGTGAACACTCTAATTGGTCCTTTATCGCTATTCAGATAACCAACAAAATAGATCTATTAAACTATGATCCTCTGTCATCTAAATTGTCACTGTCGATTCAATCTCTTATAAACACCAGAAAAACTGCTTCAAGAATTTATCACTTTATCCAACAAGTTACCTCAAATTTATGCCTATCCTTACAATCTACTTAGGAACAAGAACTAGGCTACAGACTTGCCCAAATCGATTGGAAAGAGTTTTGGTTGAAACACATGAGACCCACTATGTCTGCATCTATCACACAATCCTCGTACTATATTTATACACAAAGAATATTGGACATCCTACAAACTTTCATAGATCCCATCTACTAAAACCATCCCATCTATGTGTTGGTCATGTAAGTACACAGCTGGAGATTTACACCATCTTTTATTTCAATGTCCTAACATTCAATTATTTTGGACAGCAGTCTGGGATAGAATAATTTCCATTATCCCAGTAGATAACCCTCCCCAAATAACATATAACATACATCATTACCTAAACAGACTTATACTTCTGTTATATTTGAAAAATGCCAATTCTTAATGTTATCTCCAAACTATGGAATGTTTTGCGAATACATATTGTACAATTATTTGATATGAATCCCTAATTAAAATATATTTTTTAAAAAGAGCTGTTTGTGGATAGCTTACTGAATAAAATTCTGAACACAAAAGTCAAGTGGAGGAGTAGCCTAGTGGTTAGGGTGGTGGACTTTGGTCCTGGGGAACTGAGGAACTGACTTCAATTCCCACTTCAGGCACAGGCAGCTCCTTGTGACTCTGGGCAAGTCACTTAACCCTCCATTGCCCCATGTAAGCCGCATTGAGCCTGCCATGAGTGGGAAAGCACGGCGTACAAATATAACAAAAATAAATAAAATAAATAAATATTTTCCAACTTCTCATCTAACTTTAGATTGTAGCTTAAAGTTTTGAGTCACTCAG
Source organism: Microcaecilia unicolor (assembly GCF_901765095.1). Classification (NCBI taxonomy): domain Eukaryota; kingdom Metazoa; phylum Chordata; class Amphibia; order Gymnophiona; family Siphonopidae; genus Microcaecilia; species Microcaecilia unicolor. The sequence goes on from NC_044031.1 coordinate 176,329,871, forward strand.
TTTCAGGACTTAGAAAAATCACGTCCAGAAGTTATTTGATAAAGTTAGCAAATCTAATTGCAAGCTTTTTTATAAAATTAAAATCAGACATCATTCTCACAAAAGTGGAGGAGTGGCCTAGTGGTTAGGGTGGTGGACTCTGGTCCTGAGGAACTGAGTTCGATTCCCGGCACAGGCAGCTCCTTGTGACTCTGGGCAAGTCACTTAACCCTCCATTGCCCGCCGCATTGAGCCTGCCATGAGTGGGGAAAAAGCGCGGGGTACAAATGTAACAAAAAAAAAGTCACTTAATTGCTCCCTTTATATATATTGTGAGATCAATTTCCATACCTTTTTCAGTGAGCAAACACCTACTTACTACAAGAAAAGTCCTGCTATAAAGGAGTAGGTTCAAGATAGAGACTGAGGGGAGAGGAAGTCCACACTCGGCAGAGAGTTTTTCTTTGAAAATATGTTTGCATGCAGTAGAAGTATATGCAGTTGGGCACCACTGCATCTCTCTGGGCCTCCCTAATCTAGGTGTGCCCTGAGCTTTTATACTTCCTGGACCATGTCCTCCTGGCTCTGCTCCTCCCGTGTCACTTCCCCCCTGGGTGGAACTGTGAGATTTAAGGTGGTTCTGACACTGTGAAGGAGTGTCATTAAGGGGAAGTTGCAATGTCCTACAGACTACCTCACAGAGTTTGTAAGGCAAACGTACCAATTGTTCAATTATTTACTTCCCTGCAGAGTTTGTGCTACATACTATTAAGCTGCAATTAAACATATCACTAAAATGTAAACGATGAATATAAGAGAAATTGAACTATGTACTAACCTACCACTCAAATGTTAAACTGTGGATAAATGGATCACCAGGAAACAACCAAGGCAATCATAGTGAGCCACTCATACAGAGCCCACTTAATATGCTGTGTTTTTCAATCATCAGTCCATGGCTAAAATCCAAATAACTTTTACTATTTTCAAGTAATTAATATTTTAAGTAGAATAAAAAGCACTCTAGCAATTTGATCAAACCCCGGTAACTCTTAGAACCCCAGTAACTCTTAGCACTCACTGTAATGATAAAAGAAACACCAACATCAGGGCATATGCTGCTCTAAAAATAGTAAGCTGCTGTCTCAAGTTTTGTCATCAGCTTTAGGGGACTAGCTTCAAATCGCAACAATAAAGCAAAATCAAAGGTCTGTTATGACGCACATTTATACTGCTCTCAAATATTAGTCAGACAAGTCACATGGGCAATGCAGTGATGTACAAGTGTGAATATCATTTTATTGGCACCAAAAAACAACAACCACACAGAACAATACATAAAGATACTATTCCACTGCACTTCTTCATTGTATAGATCGACACTGTTGTGCCTTCTCTTTGTGCCAATAAAGTTATATTCACACATTTGTCACTACAGTGCCCCTTGTGACATATCTTCTAACATCTGAGAGTAGTATAAATGTGTGCAATGGTGGAACTGTCATTTTTATAGATGTGATTTGAAGTCAACCCCCTGAAACAGGTGACAAAATTTGGTCAGGTTCACTATTTTTAGAGCAGCATATGCAATGATGACAATGTTTCTGTTATCATTACAGTACTAAGAGTTACTTGGGTTTGATCAAACTGCAAAAGTTAAATGTTTTATATTCAATTTAAAAATATAAGGGAAAATTAGGTTCTTACCTTGGTAATTTTCTTTCCTTTAATCACAGCAGACGAATCCATTAACTGATGGGTTGTATCCGCCTGCCAGCAGGTGGAGATAGAGAACACTGAAAAGACACAGTGACCCTGGACGGCTAGCTCCTTCTGCCTTCAGTATATGAAACTTCCAAAGTAGAGTGAATAAGAAAGGTAAAACAACGTAAACTTTCCTCACAGTGAACAAACACACCAGAACTGGAAAAATTACCAAACAAAGGAGGGACGATCTCAACCTCCTGCAACAGAACAGCATGTAAAAACTCCGACAACTGGTCCTCAACTCCTCCCGATAAGATACAATACCTGCATGAAAGATCTGAACAAAAACCAAACCTGACAGGGAGGGATTATGGATTCATCTGCTGTGATTAAGGAAAGAAAATTATCAAGGTAAGAACCTAATTTTCCCTTCCTTGTCATCAGCAGCAGATGAATCCATTAACTGATGGGATGTACAAAAGAACTCCCTACATAGGGTGGAAACAGGCAACTCCATGAGCAAGCACCTGCGCTCCAAAATGCGCGTCCTGCTACGCTGCAACATCCAGCCTGAAATGCCATACAAACGAGAGCTGAGAAGCCCAAGTAGCCGCACGACAGATCTCCTGAAGAGAAAGGACACCCGTTTCAGCCCACGAAGAGGAAATCGCTCTTGTGGAATGCGCCTTAAAACGCTTCAGGCGGAGACCGTCCTGAAAGCAGATACGCAAAAAAATGACTTCCCTGAGCCAATGGGCTATAGTGGCCTTAGACGCCATACACCCGCGTCGAGGACCTGTCAACAATACAAAAAGGTGATCAGAAGTCCTGAAGTCATTTGACATCTGTAGATACTGCGGACATCCAAAAGACGCAATTGCCCAAAGGAATCCGGAAAGTCCTCCCTAGAAAAGGAACGTAGAAAAATGGGCTCGTTCAGGTGAAATGCTGAAACCACCTTAGGGAGGAAGGAAGGTACTGTACGTACCGTTACCCCGGACTCCGAGAACTGTAGAAAAGGATCCCGACAGGAAAGCGCTTGAAGCTCAGACATGCATCTAGCCGATGTCATGGCCACCAAAAAGACTGTTTTGAGAGTCACATCCTTCTCAGAAGCTCGCCAAAGCGGCTCGAAAGGCAAACGCTGAAAAGCCTTCAACACCAGCCCCAGGTTCGGGAGGATGGAGCCGAAGCGCCCCTCTGAGAAACCGGACAATGTCCGGATGAGCAGCAAGGGACAAGTCAGAGACTTTCCCTCGGAAGCATGCCAACGCTGCCACTTGAACCCAAAGGGAATTGTAAGCCAGGCCTTTTTGCAAGCCATCCTGCAAAAAGTCCAGAACTAGCGAGACTGAAGCCCATGTGGGAGTGACCGCTTTTGAAGCACACCACGCCTCAAACTTGCACCAGATCCGAGCATAAGCTGCGGAGGTGGACTGCTTGCAGGCCTGCAAGAGAGAGTGGAAATGACCTTGTCAGAGTAGCCCTTGGCTCTCAATTGCGCTCTCTCAAGAGCCAGGCTGTAAGACCAAATCGGCAGGGATCCTCCATAGTCACCAGACTCTGAACCAAAAGGTTCGGCACCAGAGGCAAAGGAATTGGAGCATCCGACGGAGATCCGCATACCACAGACGCCTTGGCCAATCCGAAGCGATGAGAATCACCAATCCTCGGTGCAGATGAATCCGCAGGAGGACTCGCCCTATCAAAGGCAAAGGAGGGAACACATACAGGAGGCCCGAGGGCCAGGGTTGAGCCAGAGCATCCAACCCCGCCGAGCGAGGATCTCTCCTTCTGCTGAAAAAGCGAGGGACTTTGGCGTTTGCACTTGACGCCATTAGATCCAATCCAAGAGTCCCCCATTTGGCACAAACCTGAAGAAAAACTTCTGCTAGTTCCCATTCTGCCAGGTCGATTTGATGTCTGCTGAGGAAATCGGCTTGCACGTTGCTCTGACCTGCAATGTGAGCTGCGGACAGCAGATGCAAGTGGAGCTCAGCCCAGTGGAAAATCTGAGCAGCCTCCGCGGCCAGGGCCCTGCACTGCGTGCCGTCCTGACAATTGATGTAGGCCACCGCTGTTGTGTTGTCTGACAGAACTCGGACAGGAAGCCCCTTCAGAGTCCTGTGGAAGGCCAGAAGAGCCTAGAATATCGTCCTCAGTTCCAAGTGCTTGATGGACCACCCCGCTTCCACGGGTGTCCACTTACCCTGAGCATAGCTGCGCTGGCAATGAGCTCCCCAGCCCGAAAGGCTGGCATCCGTTATCATTAGGCACCAAGAAGGAAGTGCGAGCGGCATTCCCTGCCACAGCATTCTGTTGGAGAGCCACCAATCCATACTGCGCCGGGCCGCAGGGAGCCATGTGAGTCTGCGTTGGTATTCCTGGAATAGCGGAGACCATTGCTGAAGCAGAGCAATCTGCAGCGGCCTCATGTGAGCTCTCGCCCAGGAAACCACCTCCATCGTGGCCATCATTGACCCCAGGAGCTGAACAAAGTCCCAAGCTCGAGGGCGAGGCATCCACAGGAGCAGACGGACCTGATTCTGAAGCTTGCATCGCCTGTGGTCGGGGAGAAAGACGAACCACGAGGCCGTGTCGAACCGGACACCCAAATACTCGAGAGACTGAGAGGGGGGTCAGGTGACTTTTGGGCAAATTGATCACCCAGCCCAGAATCTGAAGAACCGTTATAACTCTGGTGGTGGCGAGTCGGCTTTCGTCTGCCGAATCCGCCCTGATGTGCCAGCTGTCGAGACACGGGTGAACTCTGATACCTTCTCGCCTGAGAAAAGCAGCTACCACCACTATCACCTTGGAAAAGGTATGGGGAGCTGTGGCTAGGCCGAAAGGCAAGGCCCGAAACTGGAAATGTTGGCCCAACACCGCAAACCGGAGAAACCGCTGATGCGGAGGCCAAATAGGAATGTGCAAGTAAGCTTCCTTGAGGTCCAGAGACATGAGAAACTCTCCTGGCTGTACCGCCGCAATGACGGAGCGCAGGGTTTCCATGCGAAAGTGTCGCACTCTTAGGGCCTCGTTGACTCTTCTTAAGTCGAGGATCGGTCTGAAAGACCCGCCTTTTCGAGGGACCACAAAGTAAATAGAGTAGCGACTGCAGCCGCGTTCGGCGGGAGGCACCGGAACCACCGCTACAAGCTGCAGCAAGACTTGCAAGGTCTCCTCTACCGCCGCCCGTTTGACGGCAGTGCCGCATCGGGACTCTATAAAAGCGTCTCTCACCGGGGCACCAAATTCCAATCGGTAGCCTTCTCTGATCAGGTCTAGGACCCACTGATCCGAAGAAATCTTGGTCCACTCCTCGAGGAAGAGGGAAAGACGACCCCCTACTGCAGGAATCGACGAGAGGACCGGCGTCCCGTCATTGTGGAGGACGCCCCTGAACTCCTGGCCGTTGTCCGGCCGCTGCGGAACGTTTGTCTGAGCGAAAGGAATTCCTCTGCTGAAAACGGGCACGTTGAGAAACCCCAGCAGAGCGCCCTGGGCGATACCTGCGAGTTTCATGGAAACGTGGCCTGGAAGAGGAGGGAAAAACAGGAGTTTTGGAAGAAGGCCTCGGCCTATCCTCAGGTAACCGTTGGGACTTAGAGTCCCCTAGGTCTTTAACAATCTTCTCCAATTCCTCTCCAAATAATAGAAGGCCCCGAAAGAGTAACCTCACCAGCCTTTGCTTAGAGGCCATGTCAGCAACCAAAGCCGCACCCAAAGACGATGGCGGGCAGAAACCGCCACAGACATCTGCTTAACCGAAGCTCTGACCAGATCATAAAGGGCATCAGCCAAAAAGGACAGGGCAGACTCCATATGCGGGCCAACTTAAGAGAGGGAACCCGCACCTTCCTCGGGTTGATCAACCGCCTGCTGTAACCAGGAAAGACAGGCCCGGACTGCATAGGAACTGCAAATAGCCGCCCTTAAGGAAAGGCCCGAGATTTCAAAGGACCGCTTCAGCGTGGATTCTAGCCGCCGGTCCTGCATATCTTTCAAAGCAACCCCTCCCTCCACCGGGAGAGTGGTCTTCTTAGTCACGGCCATGACCAACGCATCCACTTTAGGCATCCCAAAAAGGGCCAAGTGATCCTCACTCAGAGGGTAAAGCTGACCCATAGTCCTGGCTACCTTCGAAGGCCCATCAGGGTCAGACCATTGAGCTGAAATAAGCTCTTGGATGGCGTCATGCACCGGAAAAGCCCAAGAAGGCTTCTTAGTACTAGCCATCCTAGGATTAACAGAGGAGGCATCACCCTCAGCCGGATCTTCAATAGAAAGGGCCTGCAAGGCGTCAGAAATGAGCGCTGGCAGCTCATCGCGGTGGAAAATCCGCACCGCTTTAGGATCATCCAAGTCCTGTGGCAAACAGGCACCCTCATCTGGATCATCCGTCCATGAGGGCCTGCCAGACCCCTCAGACTCCCCACAGCCTGACCACAGGGGGGAAAAGGGAGAGGCTCAGACGGGGAATTTACCTGTCTACGCTTAGCGTCAGTCCAATGCTCGGGGGAAGAAGCAAACTCAGCAGCCAACACAGGGTTATCAAAACCTGGAGGAAATCCCGTCCGCATCGTAGTGTCAGACGCCTCCGGCAGAGCTCTTTTTAACATAAAGGCCTTATGCATCAACAGCACAAATTCAGGGGAGAAAAACTCACCCTGACCCTCCGACTCCGAATTAGGAGAAGCGGGGGAAGGAGCTCCTCTAGCAGCCTCAGAACGAGGCGTCCCCCTGCACTCAGACTCCTCTGCAACAGCGAGGGTCGAGCCATGCGGCGCTTCCAAAATGGCGCCCGCTGCAAGTTCCATCAAGCGGGAAGAATCACCGCTCACCATGCCCATACTAGCATGAGCGTCTAAGGAGCATGTACTGCAAAGCCCCGCTGCTGACTTGTGTTTACCACAGTGGGCGCAGCGCTTAACTGCTTCAGCAGCCATCGCCCGACTGGATGGAAATATAGAAATAAAATGGCGGCCTCGCATCTAAACTTACCCCGCACAGAATGCTGTCCGCGGGACCTGCCCGGAGGAGCTGGGCACCACTCTCACCTCAGAAGATCGAGTCAACGAGCTCCGGTCAAGCTGCACAAAAGCAGAATCTCTGGAGAAAGCCTCAGAAACAGACACGCTGTAGAAGAGCACCCTTTTTTTTTTTACACTGTGAGGAAAGTTGGAGGCAGGCAGCAAACGAGGGACTCCGGTAGGAGGGGGGATGGGGTAAGGCAGGGACAGGGAACAAAACCAAGCATGCCTTTACAGTGAGCACCACCAGACAAAACACCCCTATTCTACTGGCAAAGCACAGGAGCCACCCCAGGCAGAGATCCAGGAGCTGATCAACCGACGTCCACACCTGCTGGGAGATAAGAGATATACTGAAGGCAGAAGGAGCTAGCCATCCAGAGTCACTCTGTCTTTTCAGTGTTCTCTATCTCCACCTGCTGGTAGGCGGATACAACCCATCAGTTAATTGATTCATCTGCTGCTGATGACAAGGAACAATTATTGAAGAACACTAAAAGTTATTTGAACTTCAATCATGGACAAGATTGAAAAACAGAGTATATTAACCCTCACCCAACCTACCCTCAATTTACAAAGCTGTGCTAGCGCCGACACAGCCCATTCACTTTGAATGGGCTGTGTCAGCATTGCTGTACGGCTTTGTAAACGGGGGGGGGGGGGGGGGGGGGGGGGGGGGGGGGGGGGGGGGGGGGGGGGGGGGGGGGTAAGTGGGTTCCATGTGAGTGGCTCACTATAATTGCTTTTGGTTGTTTTCTGATGGTCCATTTGACTTCTGTGTGTTAGCAATTAATGTACAACAATTTATTTACATTTAAATTGTCACTGTCCCTAAGTCATTGCAGGGATCTGAATGCAAAGGTTTTTATGCTCCCTAGGCAGGAAATGAAGGCATGATGTACTAGCTACGTAAACTCCTGAGTCTCAGAGCACGTTACAACAAATACTAATTGAAATATACTCTATATAGGTACTCTCAATGCCCTTTTAAGCAATATTGTACCTATATAGAGTATATTTTGATTACTATTTGTTGTAACGTGCTCTGAGAATCAAGAGTTTATGTAGCTAGTACGTCATACCATCATTTCCTGCCTGGGAGCATAAAAACCTTTGCATTTAGCGAGCTAAGAACTACCAGAATAGGGGCCATTTTTCTTTTTTGGTTTTCAGAATATCACATGTCGAGTTCCTGAGGAAGATTATTCGAAACCCTGCAGAGTAGAACTCGCTATGATTTTTTGTAAGAAAGCTTGGATTTTCAGTGAGACACGCTGAGCTGTTGAAATGCTGAAAAGCTGAAACGCTGAGAAAAGTTTTGATCCGCTGGGTGCGGTGCACACACCCAGCGGTCTTAAGTTAAGAGCGCCTTCTTACATTATTTGGTTAAGCATTATAGTGTAATGTAATGCTTATTAAGTATTGCTGGCACATTTAGAGTGTGAGTATCACAGTGGGGGAGCGTATATTAGGAGGTCATATCAGTGTATATCTATGAAGAAATCTCTAGGATAGTTGCCTGTATGGAGATACATTGAAGACTATGGTCTACATATGGTATGATATGAATAATGCACGTGTGTATATTTGAACAAAGCTTATAATTAATGAGTTTTGGTAATCTCTATAACCAACAAGTGTCAAGATTAGCTTCAGGCTGCTTCCTATTATTCATAGACCAACAGAGAGTTTGGTTTAGAGCATATACATTCCTAGGGCTGTTGATACATAATGAACAAAAATATATCCTGTAAGTAGAGAGAAGTGAGTAGTGTGTATGAGGTTACATAGTAACATAGTAGATGACAGCAGAAAAAGACCTGCACGGTCCACCCAGTCTGCCCAACAAGATAAACTCACGTGTCATTTTTTGTGTATAGCTTACCTTGATTTGTACCCGTCTTTTTCAGGGCACAGACCGTATAAGTCTGCCCAGCACTATCCCCACCTCCCAACCACCTGCCCCGCCTCCCACCTTTTAGGTTAAAGGTTTATCACGATAAATTTGAGAGCACTGGTTGTGTTTGTTCATTACATTAAAAATTGGAGAAGTCCAATGATCGAGAAACTTGTCCACCCTTAGAAGCGGCATTTACCTTTGAGTACTGCTTCGCTTGGGTGAGTTAACACTCTGAGGACCTCTCCTTCACCACAAAAAAAAATTAATTTCTAAAATTTTTTTATTATTTTTTTTCCCTTTTATAGGTTGCTTATGTTCTTTGAGGTCGGTCCTCCCATATTTCTCTATCACATTTACTCTGGTTTGTTTTGTGTTTTAAACCCCCTCTCGCCAACCTTATTCAACCTGATGATGATACATTTAGCCAAACTGCTAACCAATCAAAACCTCAACCCCTACATATATGCAGATGACATCACAATCTCCATCCCGTTCAGATATGATCTAAATGAAATCACCAACGAGATCAACCAAAGCCTCCAAACAATGCACACCTGGGCAGATGCATTCCAACTAAAACTTAATGCAGAAAAAACACAATGTCTTGTACTTACCTCACAACATAACACAAAACACTTCTCCACCATAATCACACCATATTGTTCTCTCCCTATCTCACAAAATCTGAAAATTCTTGGAATCACCATTGACCGAAACCTCACTCTGGATGCCCATGTGAAAAACACGACAAAAAAGATGTTCTACTCCATGTGGAAACTTAAAAGAGTAAAACCTTTCTTCCTGAGATACATCTTCCGCACCCTGGTACAGTCAATGGTAATAAGTCATCTGGACTACTGCAACGCACTATACGTGGGTTGCAAAGAGCAGACTATAAAAAACTCCAAACCGCCCACTGCTGCCAGACTCATATTTGGAAAAACTAAATATGAAAGCGCAAAACCCTTAAGAGAGAAGCTCCACTGGCTCCCACTTAGGGAGCGCATTGCATTCAAGATCTGCACGATTGTACACAAAATCATTCACGCGGACGCCCCAATCTACATGATAAATCTCGTGGACCTACCTCCAAGAAACGCCACAAGATCATCCCGCAAATTTCTCAACCTACACTTCCCCAGCTGTAAAGGACTAAATACAAGCATATGCATGCCACCACCTTCTCCTACATAAGCACGCAATTGTGGAATGCATTGCCTACAGACCTGAGAACAATTGACGAAACAACTGTTTTCCGCAAATCTCTGAAGACTTATCTCTTCAACAAGGCCTACAATGAGAACCAATAGCCACACTAGTCCACCTCACCAACCCACTCAGTTAAGATAACCCACCTCCTATAATTACCCTACTCACCCCCTTCCTTCTTCTCTCTTCCCTCACTTAATTTCTACATAACACTAAATGTATCTGCTATCCTGTAATGATAATGTTTACAAAACTATGTAAGCCACATTGCGCCTGCAAATAGGTGGGATAATGTGGGATACAAATGCAATAAATAATAATAATAAATAATTGTAATTAAATACTGGAAGTAGTCAGTACTTCACTAATTGCATGAAACTCATCAACAATGTGACAAGTCGGTGGCCATGGCCAGAAGGATGCTAGGCTGAATAGGGAGGGGTACAACTAACAGAAGAAAGGAGGTGTTGATGCCCCTGCACAAGTCATTGGTGAGATCCCACTTGGAGTACTGTGTTCAGTTTTGGAGGCAGTATCTTGCTAAGGACATCAAAAGACTTGAAGCAGTTCAGAGGAAGGTGACAAAAATGGTATGGGGTTTGCGTCACAAGACATATGAGAGACTTGATAGTCTGAAGATGTATACCCTGGAGGAAAGGACAGACAGGGGCGATATGATATAGACATTCAAATATTTGAAAGGTATTAATTTATAAACAAGCCTGTTCCAGAGACAGGAAGGTGGTAGAACTAGAGGACATGAATTGAGGTTATGAAGGGGGGGGGGGGGGGCTCAGGAATAATATCAGGAACTACTTTTTCAAAGAAAGGGTGGTGGATACCTGGAATACTCTCCCATGGGAGGTGGCGGGGATGAACTCAATGACAGAATTCAACTAAGAAGTATCTACCTAAGATATCTTTGACCAGCTACCTGCTTCCTCGACCCCTGCCCATCAAAGATGGTGCAGCAGGCAAGCATGGGCCTCATAGAAGGCGCCACAAAAACTGTGAACTCCTCTCTTTCTCATGGGCAACAACCAACAGCATTAAAAAGGGCAGTGGTTCACCCTTTGCTAAAGAAAAACAACCTTGGCCAGGACAAACTTGAAAGTTACCGGCCAGTATCCAACATTCCATTTCTAGCTGTACTTATAGAACAGTCTGTGTTCAACACAATTACAGGTTAGAAAAGATTATCAATAGAAATCAAACAAAATAAAACATGGAAAAGAAAATAAGATGATACCTTTTTTATTGGACATAACTTACCGTATTTTTCAGACTATAAGACGCACTTTTTTCCCCCAAAATTTGGGAGGAAAATGGGGGGTGCGTCTTATAGTCCGAAGGTAGCTTTTTTGGACCTCCGTTCCGTACTTACAGGATTCCATGTTCCCTGGTGGTCTAGTGACGTCGGGGCAGGAAAGAGCCACCTCTTTCCTGCCCATCGCGCTGCTCTCCGTGCTTCTCAATGCTTTCTGATGGTCTCGGCGATATTCAAAATGGCCGCCGAGATTCTCGGCGGCCATTTTGAATCTCGCCGAGACCGTCAGAAAGCATTGAGAAGCACGGAGAGCAGCGCGATGGGCAGGAAAGAGGGGGCTCTTTCCTGCCCCGACGTCACTAGACCACCAGGGAACATGGAATCCTGTAAGTACGGGACGGAGGTCCAAAACCCAGACAAGACGCACCGGAGCACCTAGGTTTTAGAGGAGGGAAAGAGGAAAATTTTTTTTTCCTCTTTCCCTCCTCTAAAACCTAGGTGCGTCTTATGGTCCGGTGCGTCTTATAGTCCGAAAAATACGGTAATACATTTCTTGATTAGCTTTCGAAGGTTGCCCTTCTTCCTCAGATCGGAAATAAGCAAATGTGCTAGCTGAAGCTAATCAAGAAATGTATTAAGTTATGTCCAATAAAAAAGGTATCATCTTATTTTCTTTTCCATGTTTTATTTGTTTGATTTCTATTGATAACCTTAAGAGTGGACTAACACAGCTACCACACTCCTCTACTTAAGGTTAGAAAAGAGAAACTGGCTAGATCCATGTCAATCTGGTTTCAGACCCGGTTGTGGAACAGAAATGGTCCTCGTATCCTTACTAGATATTCTTCACAGAAATCGAGACAGGGGATTTGCTTCGGTGTTAGTACGGCTAGATTTGTCAGCAGCTTTTGACATTGTGGATCATGACATCATGCTAGTACAACTGACAGAAACAGGTATCAATAGAATAGTACTTGCTTGGTTCAGATGCTATCTATCAGACAGGCAATAATCCATAATGTTTGGCAGCAACTCATCGCCACCATGGACACTGACCTGTGGGGTACCACAAGGATCGATACTGTCACCTATTCTGGTCAATATCTACCTCAAGCCACTAACTGAGTTGATTCCATCAATGAAGACTCAGTTCTACATCTATACGGATGATGTGAAGCTACTCATACCCATTGAAACTGATTACCTATGGCCCTGAATAAACTGATTACCTGTCTAACATCAATTCAAGAATGGGATAAACACAACAAACGTTGCCTGAACCAAAGTAAAACGGAGCTTCTCTGGGTCCCTAACACAGGTGGATACATACCTGATAACAAAATCGCTTTTGGGAAATACGAACTTCCCCTCAAATTACAGGTCGGGAACCTTGGAATACAGCTAGATTCAGGGGTACTTGGGGGTACTGAGTATCGGCACCTTTTCCATTGTCTGCGAAAAATTGACCCAATGGACCCCAAGTTTTAATGAAAGAGCTCAGGCTTTACACACCAATTCTGCCTTGTCATAGGTTATGTGACTGGTTGCAGGGGGTCTGGCTATTGTGGAATGGATCCCTCAGTGATTACCTCACCCTTGAAGGGTGTCCTAGCATTTGAGTACTGGAACCTTTTTTGCTAGCAAAAGCGCACTGGTTAGATTCAACACTTACTCAGATTCCTCAGATCCAAGCAACCTTAGAGCTGCTTCTACTGACAGCTATGCTGCCTCTCGCCCTACATTGAGAAGGTAAATCTTATCCCAGTTTGAATACCATGATAACTGGATTACTGTAATGAACTCTACAACGGTGTGAATGTATCACATTATCTAGGTGATAGATGATTGGAACCTGTGAGACAAAATAACATCACTTGGAACAGACAGTGCCCGAAACATGATCAAGGCTGCGGCTGTATTGCCGAACCAGCTTGTTCCATGTATGGCACATTCACTTCAGCTTTCTGTAAATGCTGCAATTAAAGCATCCAACTTGGAGTTAGTCTAGCAAAATGCAGAAAAATCATTAGGCATTTCAAATATAGTCCTGCTAACAACACAGTTAAATAAATAGCAGAAATTGAAAAGTCTGCCAGAGGAAAGTTTGATAAAGATGTCATGTGCCTACACGTTATAATAGCAAACACGATACGTTTCAGCGACTTCAGAAATACAAGTATGCAGTCATTGCAGTACTATCCAAATAGAAGCATTCGCTTGCCACCTTGTCAGCAGTTGAATGGGAGAAGATCAATAAAGTGTCATGGGTGCTGCAGCCATGCAAAACAGCGACAGAACTGATATGGAGGTAAGAAGTATGTTTTGTGCTCTGTTAGCAACAATTTCATATCTGGAGTGTGAGTACACAAATTCCAAAGATGATCCAATATACATTATAAAATTCAAAGAAGATTTTCCTGCTGATATGAATTCACAAAAGCAGAACTTTAACTTGGATTGGCTAAAAGTTGCATCTGCTTTGGATCCAATATTTAAAAATTGACCTTTCTAAACCATGAAGATCAAGAAGCTACATGGAATGCTATAAAGCAACTGCTGTCTTCAATAACTCCAGTTGAAATTGTAAAAGACGTGAAAGAACCACCCCTAAAGAAAAGGTATCTGTTTAATTTGCTACTGGATTGAGACGATGAAGATGTAGGTCATCAAGACGGTGCTGATGCTGAAATTTTATGTTACAAGTCGGAACCAGCTTTTTCTGGAGAAGATAACATTTTGAACTAGTGAAAATACAGGATATCCAACTATCCAGCCTTGTCAGCTTTAGCAAGAAAATATCTTGGAACGCCAGCAACAACTGTGTCCTGCAAACATCTATATTCTACGGACAGTCACATATAGACAAACACAGGGCAACCTTTACTCCAGAAAATGCTATGGGCTGCTATGTTTGAATAACTGGTTGAACCGTGAATAGAATAGAGGCCGTTTTGTGACGCTATTTTCAGTTTAGTATTAGTATATTTTTTATGCAGCACATTTATTTAGATTTCTCGACTGCCTATGATGGAAAGGAGGTTAGAAGAATGAAGCTGTGCTGAGAGGGAGGGAGAGTGCTAGAGCTATTTTAGGAGAGAGGGAGGGAGCATGTCGGAGCTTTGCTTGGAGAAAGGGAGAGGAAAAGAGTGCTGGAACTGTGCTGTGAGAGAGGGAGATGGCCGGGACTGTGCTGGGAGGGAGAATGGGGGCTGCGGCTGTACTCCGAGAAAGGTATGGATGGAGCTGTACTGGTGGGGAGAGGGGGGGGAGAAGTGCCAGGACCTTCAGAGAAAGAGTTTTAAGATACAGTACACCACTAATGCCTGTTCATAAAAGGTGGCGTACTAAAGAAATATTAAACTTCCTAGACCAGAGAATGGTTTGAATTACAAGTTATGGCCCAAAATGAATTTCATGGTAAAGCGTGATTAATCACATGAATAAAAATTTAAATCATATGATTGTCATTAAAATTTTTAGGTGATGCCCATGCCTAGGTTAGAAGAATTCTAACTAGGAAAACCTATATGGTGAAAGTGACAGACAAAATACCTAAAGCATGAAAAGTGCTCTGCAGGGTACCTCAGGGCTCCTTGCTTTCACCAATTTTATTTAAACTTCTAATTTCCACTTTGAGGAACTTCTTGTCTCACTTAGGAGTGCGTTTTCATACCTATGCAGAACAGTTTTAATACCACTCCCAATGGATTGTGAGAAAACTATAGTAATTATTCAAAACTGTTTTGAGGAAATAGGCCAAAAGGTGAATGTATAGTGCTTAAAGCTAAACAAGGATAAGATAAAGTCTCATCACCTTCACCAATGATTAATGAGAGAATAACGATTCATGGACAATAATTGTTTTCAGGAATCTGTCGTGAAAGTGCTGGGCACTTTGATAGATTCTAAATTAATCATGGAAAATCAGGTCCAGGCTTTAATAGGCAAGATGTTTTATAAGTAGGGCAGCATTTTGATTAAAAGTTTTATCCACGCTTAATTGCACAATTAAAGGTATTTTTATTTATTTCCCACTGCAGCTCCTTATGACTCTCAGGAAGTCACTTAACCCTCTACTTGTATATAATATGTAAACCGCTTTGTTTGTAGACACAGAAAGGTGGTATATCAAGTCCCAACCCCCTTCCTTTCCCTAAAGGACTGATAATCACCCTCCCTGCCAATACTTGATCCAACATATCTCCCCCTTTTTCTTCTTGCCCTCTCTCTCCTCTTACCCCAGGTCCATTATCTCTCTCTCCTTTTTCCCTTCCTCCCTCCCATTGTCCAGCACCTCTCCCTCCCCTTCATCCACATGAACAACACAAACTTCATGGTGAGAAGCACCAAGCTCTTCTCATGGCTACTGCAGCTCACCACCTCAGCCATAGCTTCCATCAGTGGGCCCTCCATTTCTGCTTTCAGGTTTACAACTCACTCCCCTCCCCTCTCAATTCCCTCTGCCAGTCTACCTTAACGATGGTCTTCTGTTGGTCCCCGACAGCCTACTCCAAAGCTTTCTTTCTGGCCTATCCTGCCTCCTCTGGCATCACTTCCTGTTCTTGTATGGGCGAGATGGGTCAGAAGGAACATTTCCGACCAGGCCACGGGTAGCATATGTGCAAAGCTGCCACTACCAGGGACCAACAGAAGATCACATTTAAGGTAGATTGGCAAAGGGGGTGGGGGTGATACTGAATCACGGGTGGGGGAAAATGCCAAATTACATCAAAGACAGGGGTTGGGAGTAGAAGAGAGCAGATGAGATTTTGGGGGAGACAGGAGATGCTACAAAATGGTTAACTTTTTAAATCATGATTAATAATTAATGCATTAATTGCAGAGTTAAGATCACTCTAGCTCTAGGTATCACAGTGTTTTCTGGCTTTAGAAGCTACATGATCAAAGTCTCTATATTCGATGTTCATGTAGTATTTACCCCTCCAAAACTCATGAACTGAGGTCCCTGGATTTTCAGCAAAGCTGGAATACAAATACAGAATTAAAATAAATTAAAATTCTTGCATGTGGGTTTAATTTAGCTGACAGTCACTTGACCACCTCTAGTTTTTTTGTTCACTTTTCATTCTATTTCCTCCCTTAAGGATGTAAAATCTGTTGCAGATCTTGGTGTCATCTGCAAAAAGACAAACATTTCCTTCAAGACTCTGTAGTATCACTCAAAGAGGTACTAACACTTTATGCATGCTTTAACTATTGTTATTGCAGAAAATGCATTAAATATAGATACATAATTATTTAATTAAGGCTAATATCACTCTAATAAGAAAGGTAGATTTATGAGATGGTCCCGACAGCAAAAGTACAAATATTATTAAGGCCAATTTTTTTTCTCACACCAAAGATAAGGAGAATTGAACAATCAATATACAAAATTAAACACCCCTATTTCATGATTTCTCAATGCCACAATTTTAAGTATGTTCTGATGCTTAATAATGTAATGACTTATTCAATTTTAATTTATACATTCAAATTCCTTAGAACAATATGAGATGCCACTAGAGATCATAACAGTGGCCTTGCATAAGTGAAGTAATAATTACAGAGCTTTCACTTTAAAGATGAGATTATTTTTAATTACTGAGTAGAGTACTTGAGATACTATACTTATATAATTACACAACTCATTAACTGGTTATTGAAAGCTGAAATGAAATTTTAATGACAACCACCTATTTTTCTTAACACACTTTAGTACTGACATCAATAAATTACACAGTGGTTTCCTCCAAATTCAAGGCAAGTGCACTGGGGTCTCCAGGAACATACAAAACAATAAAACTGGGTTTTCTCTCAAAAGGACCTCCCCCCCCATAAAAGATGTATTTATTTAATTGGATTTTGCTCACACCTTTTCAGTAGTAGCTCAAGGTGAATTAATTCAGGTACACTGGGTATTTCTCTGTCCCTGGAGGGCTCACAATCTAAGGGGGTCTTTTACTAAAGCTTAGCGTGAGTTATCTGCAGCAGGGTCCATTTTATTCCTATGGGCCCTACTGTAGATAACTCAAGCTAAGCTTTAGTAAAAGACCTCCTAAGTTTGTACCTGATGTAATGGAGGGTTAAGAGGGTCTATTACTAGCTTGAGTTATCTGCAGCAGGACCCATAGGAATAAAATGGGACCTGCTGCAGATAACTCAAGCAACTTTTGTAGGAATAAGTACATAAGAGGTTTTGGGAAATATGTTTGAATGTATAAATTTTATTTGATTAGAAATATATTTTGAAAGTGAAAAATTATTTTGGCTCCCAACTTATGGCAATAGTAGGAAGAGAAGGACCCACTGCCTGCTGCTGCAGGAGAACCTGACCCTGAAAGCCTGGGTACCTTGATTTAAAGAAGTACAAGCATGGAAGAGAAGCGATCATCATCACAACACAGTTGTCCTTCAACTGTTTTATTGAGGATTAGCGTATTTCTGATGCAGGTGGCACAATGAAACTTGGCTAAGTTCTCAATAAACATTGATTGGTGACAATTTGGGCAGCTTTCCTTTCCTTTGACCACCTTTGCTGTTTTTGTTCGTGCCGAAGAGAGGATCAGGGCCCTGTGCTGTCACACTGAGCTGCCGGGGGGGGGGGGGGGGGGGTGGAGAATCAGAGATGTGTGTTGTCATGGGGATGAGACATGGGAAGGCAGAGCTGTGAGAGGGGGGGAAGGAGAACAGTCATACTGCAATGTCATGGCTTCTTTCTTTTGTGGGCCAGCACCACTTTACATGCCATAATGGATATCATGGGTGCCCCCATGCTATTTAGAAACATGACACCAGATAACGGCCAGATGGCCCATCCAGTCTCCCGTCTTCAGTAATCACTAACTCCTCCACTTCCTAAGGGATCCCACATGCCTGTCCCACACGTCCTTAAATTCTGACCCAGTCTTCATCTCCACTACATCCACCGGGAGACCATTCTAAGCATTTACCTCCCTTTCCATGAAGGAGTATTTTCTTAGATTCCTCCTAAGCATATATCCTCTCAATTTCTTCCTATGCCCTCTCATTCCAGGGTTTTCCATTTGAAAAAGGCTCAATTCCTGTACATTAATGCCACTGAGGTATTTAAACGTCTCTATCATATCCCCTCTCTTCCAATTTATACATGTTGAGGTTCATAAGCCTGTCCCCATATGTTTTATGACAGACACTGCTTACCAATTTTGTAGCTGCCCTCAGGACTGACTCCATCCTGTTTATATTTTTTCCCGTAGGTGCAGTCCCAGAATCGCACACAGTACTCTAAATGGGGCCTCATCAGAGACTTATACGGGGGCACTATCACCTCCTTTTTTTCCTGCTGCTCATCTCTCTCCTTATGCACCCAAGCATCCTTCTGGCTTTGACTGTTGCCTTTTCTACCTGTTCGGCCACCTTAAGGTGAACAGATACAATAACCCCCACGTCCCACTCTTCTTTCGTACACAGAAGCACTTCACCCCCGATATTGTACTGTGCCCTTGGATTCTTGTAACCCAAGTGCATGACCTTGCATTTCTTAGCATTAAATTTTAGTTGCCAATTATTGGACCATTCTTCCACGTTTTGACATATCTTTCCTCATATCATCCACACCCTCTGGAGTGTCCACCCTATTATAGAGTTTGGTATCATTCGCAAAGAGACAAACCTTATGGGACAGCCCTTCCGCAATATCACTCACAAAGACATACAATACAACTACTTGGCACTATATGTAAAATGGTACCTGTGCTGCATTATCTGACTGTTCTGTGCAGTAACTGCAGAGTACGCTCCCCTGCATTTATCACACAGGCTTTGCACATATCACACATTAAGTTTTGCGTTAAACATAAAGTGCAAAAACTAATGTACATATGTAAAAGAGCCCCTTAGTTTTCACCATCAGAATATTTTAATTGGAGACAGTTTTCAAGCTTTGTGCTAAGTGATTTTAAGTCATATACACTATTTTGTGTTAGCAGTTAACATTTGGCACAGCCGAATCCATGGCCCCGCGTCCGACCCTCCATTCCTTCTGGGGGTCAGGCTCTGCAGATTCTCCAGACTACCTCCCTGGCACTACAGTCCTCCTGAACCGATGCCCCTGCTGCCTGCTTTACTGTTTTCCAAGTCTCACTCCAGAAATTATCCTCAGTCTGATGTCCCAGTATTCTAACCTTTATCTGGTGCCCTTGCTGTGTTCATCAGTGCATTCCAAGCCTCATTCCAGGGCACGGGATGTTGTGACATCATTAGTGAGGGTCTTTATAAGGAAACTCGGGACTCTCATGCATTGCCTTTGCAACAAGGCTCCTGTCTAATTGTGCATGTCTGATCTTGTGTTTCTCCTATTTGGATTTGTCCTGCTTTTCCTGACTTTAGCTCCAGTTCCAGCCCTGCTTGTCTTCGGCTTCAGTTCCAGCCCTGCCTATCTCCAGCACCAGTTCCAGATCAGCTTATCTTCAGCTCCAGCCTTGCTTTGGATCCTGCATGCCTAGCCCACCTTGTCTCCAGCTTAGCTGGGTCTGCCTTGCCTGGCTCTTGCCTAGTGCTGTGCCCTGCCTGGGTGGTTCGCCTGCCACTAACCAGTATCTGGGGGCAGCCTAAGGGCTCACCTTGCCTGTGTTTGTGATAGATTGCGAAGCCCATGAGCTTGACAGAATCACCTGTCCTACAGCTGCCTCAGTAACTAGCTCTCCAGCTTCAACACCTAGCTGGGGCCATCCAGGACTTAACTTAATGCGTGGACCAGTTCCAGTGGCTTACAGGGGTTGTTCAGGCTCTGGCTGACCGACTTGACCACCACGATATCAGCAGCCCACCAAGCTCCGGTTCCTTTGAGTTTGGACCCAGTACGAGCGATAGCTTCCATAACTACAGGCATTCAACTCATGACACCACAGAGGTATGACAGAAATCTCAAAGACTGTAGAGGATTCCTCAACCAGTGCTGGATGATTTTTGAACTGCAAGCCAGAGATTTTTCTTTGACATGATCTGGGTGGCATATATAATCATCTTGATGTCTGTTTGAGACTTAGCATGGGCATCTCCTCTTTGGGAATGGGATGACTCAGTGCTCGATGACCTTCATAGTGTCTTAGGACAATTCAAGAGGGTCTTTGAACAGCCTCAGAAAGTCACATCAGCCACTTCCAAGCTCCTTCGATTAAAGCAGGGGACAACGACCCTGAGCAATTATGCTATTCAGTTCTGCACCTTGGCTTCTGAACTGACTTGAAATAATGAGAGCCTTGTTGCAGCCTTCTGGCAAGGGTTAGCACTTCAAATCAAGGATGAATTGGCCTGTCAAGACCTTCCAATCAGATTAGATGACCTTATTTGTCTCTGCAATATGATGTTCGATTCCAGGAATGAACCTGGGAGCTAGGCTCCTTGGTGAAGATAGCCTTGATCGCACCCAGCAATCAGTACCCTCCATGTGCTCCCAGTCAGAGGGAGGGACCCACACTCGATCATGTGTTACCCATGCAGCTGGATCACTCTCCCATCTGTGTACAAGAGAAACAAGGGCGTTGGGCCCTTAATCTCTGCCTGTATTATGGCAAGAATGGACACTATGCACTTAAATTCCCAAATAAGTTTGGGCCCTTGAACCAAGCTCTGGCCATGGGCATAGCACTAGGACCAACACCAGAGACTTTTTGCACCCAATTCCTCCCTGGCACCACAATCCTCCTGCACTGATGCCCTTGTTGCCTGTTTTCCAAGCCTCACTCTAGAGATTATCCAAGCTCAGTCTGATGTCCAAGTATTCTAGCCTCTATCTGGTACTCTTGCTGTGTTCTTCAGTGTGTTCCAAACCTCATTCCAGGGCACCAGAGGTTGTGACATAATTAGTGAGGTACTTTATAAAGAACGTTGGGACTCTCATGCATTGCCTTCACAACAAGGTTCTTGCCTAGTTGTACGTGCCTGGTCTTGTGTTTCTCCTATTTGGATTTGTCCTGCTTTTCCTGCTTCAGCTTCAGATCCAGTCCTGCTTATCTTCAGCTCAGCTCCAACTCAGCTTGTCTCCAGCTTCAGCTCTAGCCCTGCTTGTCTTCAGTTCCAGTCATGTTTGTCTCCAGCTTCAGTTCAAGCCCTGCCTGTCTCCAGCTTCAGTTTCAGTCCAGCTTGTCATCAGCTTCAGCTCTAGCCCAGCTTGCCTCCAGTTACACTTCCTAATTGTCTTCAGGTTCAGTTCAAGTCATTCCTGTCTCCAGCTCCAGCCCTGCTCGTCTCCAGCTTCATTTCCAGTCCTGCCTGTCTTCAGCTTCAGTTCCAGCCCTGTTTATCTCCAGCAACCAGCCTTGCTTTGGACCCTGTCTAGCCTGCCTTATCCCCAACTGAGCTGGGTCTGCCTTACCTGGTTCTTCCCTAGTGCTGTGCCCTACCCAGGTAGTTTGCATGCAGTATACCGGTATCCGGCAGCAACCCTAGGACTCACCTTCTCTAAATTTGTGAAAAAAATATATGGAAGCTTTACATACTTACCTTATCCTGTCAAGGTGGTATACTGCACTGTTGATCTTCTAATATTATCAGTAATTCTGTGGCTATCTGGCAATTTTATAGGTGTCCTTTGAAGTGGACTTTTTTCCTTGAGACCTGCGCCATTAAGAGGGGCATAATCGAACGGAAACGCCTATCTCCATGGACGTTTATCTCCGAGAACGGGTCCGTGAAGGGGCAGGCTGAACCATATTTTTGAAAAAATGGACGTTTTTGAGCTGGGCGTTTGGTTTTTTTTAGCGATAATGGAAACTAAAAACACCCAGATCAAAAATGTCCTAATCCGAGCCATTTTGTCGTGGGAGGGGCCACGATTCGTAGTACACTCGCCCCCTGATATGCCAGGACACCAACTGGGTACCCTAGGTCAGTGCGGTGGACTTCAGAAAAAGCTCCCACATGCATAGCTCCCTTACCACGGTTGCTGAACTCCCAACCCCCCTCCCCCAAAACCCACTACCCACAAATGTACAACACTACCATAGCTCTTAGGGGTGAAGGGGGCACCTACATGTGGGTACAGTGGGTTTTGGAGGCCTCCCATTTACCAGCACAAGTGTTACAGGTGGGGGGGGGGGGGTGGGCCTGGGTCTACCTGGCTGAAGTGCACTGCGGTACCCACTAAAAGTGCTCCAGGGACCTGCATACACGCAGGCCTCTAGGACTTGTTACTGCTGTATAACATTGGCACACCAGTTTACACCTGAAGACTAATCTCTCCGAAAACGTCCTTTATTGGAATAAGCACGCTTACTCATAGTTAACTGCAGATCAGAGGTTGTGTCCCACCACTGGCAACAAGTCTCCCTGGTACTGAGATTAGCAGGTCAGAGCTGGCAGAATGCTGTACAATGCCCTCTTTCAGCCACATTCAAGGTAAGAACTAAGTTCTCTAATTTGGCTAACACAGGAAAGGGAACTAAAACTGGCTTACAAAAATGGCCACTACCGCATGGACTACAACAGGAAACACAACAGGGCACACTCTGACCCAGTAGGCAGGGGGAAAAGCACCATGGGAGAAGAGCCTACCAACTACCAACATCGTGAGACTGTAACACAAGCTAATGAAATCATGGAGCCCAATACCCTACACCCACCACAATGCAATGCTGATGTGACCCTATAGTGCACCTGAGAGCCACATCTGACCCAGGGAAAGGCTGTGAGAGGATCGAACACATTCTGCTGTCATGGAGGTGGGTACGGCATTTGAGGCTGGCATACAGGCTAAGAAAAAAAGTTTTTAAAGTGGGGGGTTTTTTGGTGGGAGGGGGTTAGTGACCACTGGGGGAGTCTGGGGACGTCATCCCCGATTCCCTCCAGTGGTCATCTGGGCAGTTGGTGCACTTTTTTGGGATTTATTCGTGAAAAAAAGGGTCCAAAAAAAGTGACCCAAAATCGCGGTAAAAACGCCTTTTTTTCGATTATCAGCTAAAGACGCCCATCTCTCCTCGGCTGATAACCACGCCCCAGTCCCGCCTCCGACACGCCCCCGTCAACTTTATTCATTTTCACGACAGAGTGCAGTTGGAAACGCCCAAAATCGGCTTTCAATTATACCGATTTGGGCACCTTTGCGAGAAAAACGCCCATCTCCCGATTTGGGTCGAAATATAGGCGTTTTTCTCTTTCGATTATAAGCTGGTAAGTCTCCTTAGAAACATCACTTTTTAGCAATATAATAATGAGATCTGTATCAGATGATCCTTTGAATAAAAGAATATACTTTGGTTTTTCAGTCATGTTTATATTTTATCATTTGTTCTCCTTAATTCCAAAGCTCCTCAAAATATTACTGCTTTGGTTAGATATTCTCGGAGTAACAATCGACCGAAACCTCTTGTCCCGTCTGTGGCCGTGACAACCCTCAGACTTACCCTGTTTCTGGGAGTCAGTGTCTGTACTGGCTTCTGCTTGTCTCTGTGTCTGTGTCTGTCTTAGGTTTTCTCTGGCTCTGTGTGCTGATTGCCCTACTGAACCTCACCTGTGTGGGCTATGCCTCTTCCAAGATGGCTGCCGCCTCTTCCTCTTTGCCAGTATCCAAGATGGCTCTCTCTGTTCCTTCCTATGGGATGACTGCTCTGTGTGTCAAGCCTCTGTTTGGTTGCAAGGTGATTGCTGCAGCTGTGGCTCTGGTGTTGAAGGGCTTTATTAATCACTTGAAGACTACAGTCCTGGCCTTTGCATCTCATCTAAAGGTCCTGGTGTATAGAGTGCTCTGTACACGGTTTCAGTGTTTGCTCTGTGTGAGTTTCTATGTTTGTTAGACTAGCTAGCTTAGGCACCGTCTGGCTTGTAGCCTGTGTATAGCTCTGCTAGTTCGCTGTGTTTGTTTCCAGTGCATGACTAGTTAGCTTAGGCACCGTCTGGCTTGTAGCCTGTGTATAGCTTTGCTAGTGCTCTGTGTTTGTTTCCAGTGCATGACTAGCTAGCTTAGGCACCGTCTGGCTTGTAGCCTGTGTATAGCTTTGCTAGTGCTCTGTGTTTGTTCCTAGTGTAGACTAGCCAGCTTAGGCACCGTCTGGCTTGTAGCCTGTGCATAGCTCTGCTAGTTCTCTGTGTGTGTGTTTCCAGTGCATGACTAGTTAGCTTAGGCACCGTCTGGCTTGTAGCCTGTGCACAGCTCTGCTAGTTCTCTGTGTTTGTTCCTAGTGTTAGACTAGCCGCCCTTGCTAGCTGCTATCCCAAGACTGTGTTTGTTCCTAGTGTTAGACTAGCCGCCCTTGCTAGCCACTATCCCAAGACTGTGATTGTTCCTAGTGTAGACTAGCCAGCTTAGGCACCGTCTGGCTTGTAGCCTGTGCATAGCTCTGCTAGTTCTCTGTGTTTGTTCCTAGTGTTAGACTAGCCGCCCTTGCTAGCCACTATCCCGAGTCTGTATTTGTTCCTAGTGTTAGACTAGCCGCCCTTGCTAGCCACTATCCCAAGACTGTGATTGTTCCTAGTGTAGACTAGCCAGCTTAGGCACCGTCTGGCTTGTAGCCTGTGCATAGCTCTGCTAGTTCTCTGTGTTTGTTCCTAGTGATAGACTAGCCAGCTTAGGCACCGTGTGGCTTGTTAGCCTGTGTAAAGCTTTGCTAGTTCCCTGGGTTTGTTCCTAATACTTGACTAGCCAGCTTAGGCACCGTGTGGCTTGTAGCCTGTGTAAGCTTTGCTAGTGTTCCGTGTTGTTTCCAGTGCATGACTTGTTAGCTTGGGCACAGCTTAGTTGTTAGCTGGTGTATAGCCTTCCAAGTCTCCTGAGTTTGCTCTGTGTATGTTTCTGTGTATGACTGGTTTGCCTGGGTATAGCGTTCCTATTAGCCTGGGTACAGTCTACTAGTCATTGTGTTGAAACCTGCCGACTGCCAGAACCCGGACAGTCCCTGCTTGTCTGCCTTGCCTTCGCCTAGGTGCCAGGGGGCACTCCTGGATCTTCATTCCTACTGTTCCTGTAAGTCCTACCGGCTGCCAGAACCTGAGGGCTCAACCCTCGGGGAAAGGCAGTCAAGTGTAGGTGAAGCCTAGGTCCAGGGTGTTCCAGTTCCGCGGGTTCCGCTCCAGTGTGTTCCAGCCCAGCGGGTTTCACTCCTGTATGTTCCAGTCCAGTGGGGCCACTCCAGTGTGTCCAGTCCAGCGGGCCCCACTCCAGTGCGCACCCGTCCGGTGCGTTCCAGTTCCGAGTGTTCCGGTGTAGCACTCCAGTCCGGAGTTCCGGTCCAGTCTTGTTTCCTCTCTACCTGGAAGGTGATTTTGCCTGCCACTGCCGCTCCACGGTAGTGGCCTATGGACTCACAAACCCCGCGCTCCCGGGGAAGAAGCCTGAAGGTATGCCAAGGTCCTCGAGAGCGCGGCAAGCGCGAGAGACGCGACACCTCTCATTTGAGACCCAAGCTAAATCCACCATAAAGAAAACGTTTCTCTCAATGTGGAAACTCAAACGCGTGAAACCATTCTTCCCGAGGGAAATATTTCGCAACCTGGTACAGGCAATGGTACTAAGCCACACAGACTACTGTAATGGAATCTATGCGGGATGCAAAGAACAAATTATAAAGAAACTTCAGACCGCCCAAAACACAGCAGCAAGGCTTATATTTAGAAAAACGCATTTTGACAGTGACAAACCACTCTGAGAAAAACTGCATTGGCTTCCAATTAAGGAACGTATCGTTTTCAAAATCTGCACGACAGTTCATAAAATTATTTACGGTGAGACACCGGGATACATGACAGACCTCATCGACCTGCCAATCAGAAACACCACAAAATCAACACGATCATACATAAACCTCCACTACCCAAGCAACAAAGGCCTGAAATACAAATCCACTTGTGCATCCAGCTTTTCCTACTTGAGTGCACAACTGTGGAACGCACTACCAAAAGTAATAAAAACTACACTCGACCACCTGAATTTCCGGAAAGCACTAAACAGAAGAGCATATCACACCGACCCAACATTAAAAACCTGGATACTTGTGACACAATGAGGCATATTTTCAAAGCACTTTGGGAGGCTAAGTTCCATAGGTTTCTATGGAACTTTGGGAGGCTAAGTGCTTTGAAAATGAGCCTCAATGTAACCAAAGACCGTAATGGACATAACCTAACTCTTCCTCTCTCTTCTCCCCAATTGTCTCTAGCATACATGCACCTCATTCTACCATAAAATCACCTTGTAATTGTTCATACCTTGTATTTGTTCATACCGTTTACGGTACTATGTAAGCCATACAAATGTAACAAATAAATAAAATAAATAAAACAAATAAATATTGATTGAGACCAGCACTAGTTGATCCTAGGATGGGTCCAACACTGTTTTGTCTCCTGACATTAGATTTCTGTCGCAAAATCCTTAATCACCCCCCTGGGGTTACCCCATAGCCATTTAGAGGGTCAATCACCAGCACAGCTCAGATCCGCCTGCACCTGCTCTACAATAGCACCTTCCTCCCACCAACTGGGTCCCAACCACCTCTGGGTGAGTCTCCTGCTCTCAAGCTGTTCTCCAGTGATTTCTAGGTTACTGGGGCCACATTCCAGTGGTTCCTAGAAAGCACTCACAGACGCAACACACAAACCACCAGGATTCTTAGTAAGTCCAGACAATCAGAGGCAATAAACTAAAAAACGTTTGTCATGAAAAATTAGAATAATGAACAGAAAAAGTGCAATCAGCAAACAGTAACAGGTAACTGAAATATGAATCAATTATAAAACTATATAAACATTTGTTTACTATCTAAATAGTACCAGGGAATTACAGGAAATGTAGCTGCTCACAGAATATAACTGCTTACAGGGTCTCAGTAAAGAGGTCTTTATCTCTTTGCTTCTAAGTTGAGACTGGAGAAAAAGCCAGTATTTCCTAGATGAATTTTGAGCTCCTGGACCAATCAGAGCCCAGAAAAACAAGTTTTAAAAATAGCTGGCCACATCACTGCAGGTTACATCTTATTTGTGTTAACTGAAGAGGGAACGACCAGTTCTCTGTAACAGCTTAAAAAAAACATGCACCACCTGCTGGCCAAACTAGAAATACACTTCAAGAAATAATACAGTTTTACAGGCTTAAACCCACTGTTTTGTCACAACTCCCTCCTTAAGAGAGAGACCCCGGACTGCGGCCTCACTCTAGAGATTATCCAAGCTCAGTCTGATGTCCAAGTATTCTAGCCTCTATCTAGCGGTCGCTGGTCGGGTATCAGGGCGGTTCTGTCTCTTCCTTTCTGAAAGCATTGCCATGTTCACTGCCCTTACAGTGCTTACAAAAGAAGCATTTACCACGCTCAGTACATGCTAATGGTTTTAATACTGTATGCTTCATTTTGTGAATAGTTAGGAGTATCTTACAACAGAAGCTTTTACCATGCTCAGCACATGTAAATGGTTTTCCACCTGTGTGGATTCTCTGACGATTTGTTAGCTGTGATTTATGAATAAAGATTTTTCTACATTCAGTGCATGTAAACAGTTTCATCCCTGAAGAGATTCTATGTTGCGCTGACAATAATTTCTTGTAACTGAAACTTTTCTTACACTCCATACTTGAAACTAGTCTCTTTCCTGGGTGAAAGTTTGCATTTCTTGTGGAGCTTTCTTCCTGGTTGAAGCTACTGTCATAACCAGAACATGGTGATATTCTCTTATCAGTGTTTTTCTGATATTCTGTAATGTTTGCTTTATTGATACAGCTTTTCCCATATTCTATACTTGTACAAATTCTAATTTCCTTATTATTCAGGCGCTGCATTAGTTCTTTTTTCATAATGAAATCTTTTTCATACTTAGAGCATGTAAAATGTGTCTCTTTTATATATCTTTCCTGTTGTTCTAGTTCTCCCACAGTCTGTATACTTAGATGGTCTCTCTTCAGTGTCAGATCCCTCTGGTAATGTCTCTGCTAAGAGGTCAGGTACGGGCAGGGATTTTGGGGCCAATATGCACCGGTACGACATAGCGGCACCTTTTTTTCCCCTGCAGCTGGCCTGCACCCTTCCTCTCGCTCTCCTCTTCCCCGCAACCCTCCTTTTCTTTAGCGACTTGGCAGCGATTAAGAGAGGCTGCCAGCATCGGGGCCTTTTGTGCAAGGCATAACAAAGATGATTACAGACTAAAAATGACAGTAGGTTAAGGAACTCCAATAATTTGATACAACAAAGAAAAGAGATGGGTAAAGGCAACCAAGGTTAAAAGAAAACTACAAAGACATAAGGAGCAGAAAAAGACGGCAGAGTATGAGAACACTACATGCAAAGGAGATGTATAGGCAGACAACTCTGAGGCCCCCACACCCTGCAGTACCTAAGACCAATCAAACACCTGGGTAAAGAGTTGGGTTATAAAGCTTCTTAAGACAGGGAGAGGCTTCCACTGGGAAGCAAAAAAAAAAAAAAAGGCACTGTGCCCGCTAGAGTCCAGGAGTGTATAAAAAACTGACAAGGTTCCTAATCTATAATCCTTGGAAGAGCGGAACATGTGAGGAGAAGCATAAGTGGTAATTAGAGCACGCAGATAAGGGGGGAAATCCATATATATGTCTCTATTAAAGTAAGGATCTTGAATTGGATCCTGTATTGGTCTGTGGTCAATTGCGCTGAAAGAATGGGGGGTAACAATCATATTTATACACATGAAAGAGAATCCAGAGAGCAGTGTTTTGCATAGATTGAAGACATCTGACCATGATTAACCCTAGCTTAGACAACTTCATAATAGCTGAGATACTATACTGTTTCTTCTGCATTCAGCTACCTGCACAAAAGATATAGTGGAATATGAAAAGGTGCAGAGAAGGGTGATGAAAATGATAAAGGGAATGGGACGAATTATAGCTACATCATGCAAGGTTCCACGTTAGGAGTCACGGACCAAGAAAGGGATCTAGGTGTCGTCATTGATGATACGTTGAAACCTTCTGCTCAGTGTGCTGCTGCAGCTAAGAAAGCAAATAGAATGTTAGGTATTATTAGGAAAGGAACAGAAAGCAAAAATGAGGATGATATAATGCCTTTGTATCGCTCCATGGTGCAACCACACCTCGAATATTGTGTTCAATTCTGGTCGCCGCATCTCAAAAAAGATATAGTGGAATTAGAAAAGGTGCAGAGAAAGGCGACGAAAATGATAAAGGGGATGGGACAACTTCCCTATGAGGAAAGGCTAAAGCGGCTAGGGCTCTTTAGCTTGGAGAAAAGGCGGCTGAGGGGAGATATGATAGAGGTCTATAAAATAATGAGTGGAGTGGAACAGGTAGATGTGAAGTGGCTGTTTACGCTTTCCAAAAATACTAGGACTAGGGGGCATGCGATGAAGCTACAATGTAGTAAATTTAAAATGAATCAGAGAAAATATTTCTTCACTCAACGTGTAATTAAACTCTGGAATTCATTGCCAGAGAATGTGGTAAAGGCGGTTAGCTTAGCGGAGTTTTAAAAAGGTTGGGACGGCTTCCTAAAGAAAAAGTCTACAGACCATTATTAAATGGGGAAAATCCACTATTTCTGGGACAAGCAGTATAGAATGTTTAGTACATTTTTGGGATCTTGCCAGGCATTTGTGACCTGGATTGGCCACTGTTGGAAACAGGATGCTGAGCTTGATGACCTTTGGTCTTTCCCAGTATGGCAATACTTATGTACTTATGCACCGTTTCCTTTTCATTAAGGTTTCTGAAAGAGTTTCCTAACTCTGTCTAAATCTCTTAGAGAGTAAGAAAGAAAAGAAAAAAGCAAAACAAAACATCCTGTTCTTTCACTGGTTGCGAAGTTTGGTTCTAGAAACTGCTTTGGTTCTCCTCTGACTTTAAGCCACTTTTCTCTTGGCCACCTTCTCAAACAGAAAATATTCAGAAAAAAGTTTAAGGAATTTGTGATTTATTTGAAAATGTCTAGCCCTTTTCTTCTAGCTTGACTATTAATCAAAAGGCCATCAGTTTTCAGTTTTAAATTCTGAGTTGATTTAAACAGGGGTGCTTCAGGTTTGTTTGTTTTTTAAATCTGTACTGTGCTATTTTTAAACAGGGGTGCTTCATTTTAGAATCTGTACTGTGTTTCCATATTGCTGTGTAAAACTGATAGTGAGATTTAAAGGGATTTGCTGCCATTATCCCTTGAACATGTGTCTAGGAGGGAGGGGCCATTTCCTGAGGTGTAATAAATACCTGGAGCAAACATGGTTTACAGCAGTACATACCTCTAAAAGCTAAGTCATTCTGAATTTTAGATATATATATATATATATATATATATATATATATATATATATATATATATATATATATATATATATATATAATTTTGCTGTTCGGTTAAATATTGAATCCTATATTGCAGCAATTCCCAAAACTTTCCTGGGGGAACCTCAGCCAGTCAGGCTTAATGATATCCACAATGAATATTCATGAGATTGATATGCATGCAATGTCTCCTTAGTATGTAAATCTATCCTATGCATATTCATTGTGGATATCCTGATAACCTGACTGGCTGGATTTCCCCCAGGACAGGTTTGGGAATCGCTGATATACCGTTTCCCCTTCATTCAGCTTCCTATAGTGTTTCCTTTACATCTAGGTTTTCCAGATATTTTCCTAATTGGGCCTAAATCCCTCTTAGACAGTAAAGTAGAAGAGAAAAAAAAGTCCTGTTCTTTCACTGGGTGGAAAGTTTAATGCTAGAATATGCTTTGGTTTCTCTTCTTTAATTCCCACCCATGCTACCCTTCACCCACCAACCCTGCATTTCCTATAGAGCACCCCTAATAAGCCACATCAAGTGTTAATCAAGCAATCAAGCTGATTGGCTATTTTTTGTTCAAATGTTGTAAGCCACATTGAGCCTACCAGAGGTGGGAAATTGTGGGATATAAGCACTGTAAAATAAATAAATTATCATAGTTCAGCTGTGGTACCTCATTCCATCCATCTCTTTTATTCAATGCAATAGCTGTGGTGCCTTCAACCTCAGACAAACCATATGTAGACTTAGGGCTTGCCCAATCCGTCTACAAATCTCTGTTATGCAAGGGTTGCTCACCAAATTTAAATAAGAACCGGCTGCAAGTAAATCAGCTTCCAGTACAAAATCTGACCAATTTACTTCTTCTGCCACAGTGAATGAAACAATCCATAAATAGATGGGCTACAGTAGACTCTGGCAGACTGTGATCTGTCACACCGAGGCATCCACCCGACCAATTCCCCTATAAAATTCTTTTGTAGCATTAGAAAATGATGATGCTTAACAAATCAGAACTGAGGTGAAGCTGGAGTTAAAAGACATTAATTCAAAGCCAATTACATACTCAAAGAAAATATCTAAATAAGGAAAGGTCTTGTGGTTAGGTGGCTCCGTTATCCGCGGTATTAAATTGAGAATAGACTCTATGGGATCTAACAAAGTGATATGCCTTCCAGTTTCTTCATCTAGAAGGAATACAACCCAAATACTGAATGTGATAAGAGGAGAAAGTAAAGATTCTAGGGTTGATGTAATCCACGTGGGAACAAATGACCTGGGCATGGAGAGCATACCTCTAATGCAAAGAGCTTTCCAGAAGCTGGGGGAGGGGATGAGATCCTTGGTATGGACTGTAGCTTTTTCTGAAATACTGCCTACCTATGAAATGGGTGAGGAAAGACTATATAATATGGAAAATTTCAACAGGTGGCTCAAAATTGGATACCAAAAGAGGATTTTAGATATATAGGAGGATGGGGCAATATTTGGAAAAGCAAAAGACTATTCTGCAATAATGGGCTATACCATTCTGTGTGATCCTTAATGAAAATTTCAGACAATATATATTTCTAGGCGTTTAAACTAGAAGGTGGGGGTGCTAAACAGAAGTAGGTGAACTCCAGAAGTCACCCTCCCAAAAACCGAAGGCAAAAGAGTAAAAGCAGAAGAGAAAATATTAAAATAAACCACTTTAGCAACGCATAAATAAGAAAAAAAGCAGATGGAGAGACTAGGAAGAAAGATAAAGAGAAGGTAAGAGAGACAATGGTGCTTATTTTAGAAGCTCTGTTCTTGTTCTGAACAGCTGAAAATCAGCATTTAGACATCTATATTGCATGGACATCCAAATACTGATTTTATAAAGCCAGAATATGGACATCTATAATTCTTGTATGTCTATACAGCAAGGGGGAGTGGTCTGGGCATATTTTGGGCATGACTAGGGGAGAAGCCAAAAGATGGACTTCCAGAACTAATTGCAGAAGTGGAAGGGACATCCATGTTCATAAAGATGGACATTCGTATTTAGAAAGGGAGATGGCACTTTCAGCTACACTGGAATGGCCTACAGACCTCTGGCACAGTTGTTTTTTCAACAGAATGCAATCCAATAGATAGTTGCAAAAAAGCATGTGGAAATCTGTGAGATGAGTGTATACACACTGAAATTACGTGAGTTAAATACATTAACTACTGAAGACAGAATGTTTGCTTGAATATGTTCGTGTCAACCTACACTAGACATTCATATATCCACCTCTTCGCTGATATACCGTTTCCCCTTCATTCAGCTTCCTACAGTGTTTCCTTTACATCTAGGTTTTCCAGAAATTTTCCTAATTGGGCCTAAATCCCTCTTAGACAGTCAAGTAGAAGAGAAAAAAAGTCCTGTTCTTTCACTGGGTGGAAAGTTTAATGCTAGAATACATTTTGGTTTCTCTTCTTTAATTCCCACCCATGCTACCCTTCACCCACCTACCCTGCATTTCCTATAGAGCACCCCTAATAAGCCACATCAAGTGTTAATCAAGCAATCAAGCTGATTGGCTGTCTATTTTTTGTTCAAATGTTGTAAGCCACATTGAGCCTACCAGAGGTGGGAAATTGTGGGATATAAGCACTGTAAAAATAAATAAATAAATAAATTATCATAGTTCAGCTGTGTTACCTCATTCCATCCATCACTTTTATTCAAAGCAATAGCTGTGGTGCCTTCAACCTCCAGCCTAATTGTTCTGCGCAGCGTTTCATCAAGGTCAGTGATGCCAATTGAAAAGGTCTCCCTCCTCCTGATATTATTGCTGTGCTGGACCATCCTAAAAATCTTTGCCTTGAGCTTGTGCTTCATCCTAGTATGGGTGTCACCACAGGTCTACTAAACACACTTCAAACCTACAAATATTTTGGGTGATTCTGTTCCAGATTATGTCCTTGACAGGCTTGGTGAAAACAATGCAGATCACTGGTAAATCTGAAAAAATCTTTATTGCAGAATTTCAATCTAATAGAATGCCCAACACAGGCCGAGTTTCGTCCAAAGGGGCTGCCGTCAGGGGCTATACTGTGATCTTCATCACCAAAGTAACTAAATGGTGTATTCAATAGTTCCCACCATACACAACTGGGAGCCAATTGAGTATGGCACCAGGGCAGATAAAAAACCAGCAAGTAAAAGGTGCTCTCCAGAAGATGGCAGCGTGCTACCATGCACTTGGTCCTCCCCTTGTGACGGTGATAACCCTTTCCAGTACGTGGTCAATCTCCGTTTGGGTGAAGCAGACAACTCTGTTGTGATGGACATCATTGTTTCCTGGTTGTTCAGATACAGACTTTTGTGGTGGATCCTTCCCTGCTTGCATCCTCCACTGACTTTCTCTTCCCTCTCACACTCTCTGTTAGGGCTCTCCATCTGCCTTCTCTTATATGATGGGCATGCATTCCTCTTGATTTCTGCTCCCTCTCTTCCCTAATCCAGCTGTCCTACACTTTCTGGCAAGAAGTCTTCAAATTCTCATTCTTTAAAACACCCCTTGTTCATCCACTCAGATCCTATCAAACACACTCTTTCCACACAGTAGTCACACCCTGACATTGCATGTATGCACTGGAGTACAAAAAGGACACACAGGATCCAACCCAGGGGTGTGCTGGTAAATTTTTAACAACAGGCTCTTTCTCCGGAAGTAGCCAGCTCTGCAGTTGGAAGGGCCAGGGGTGGCCGGGGGAACACTTGCCTCTCTCTCCTCCCTCCCTTCGTGCGGGCACGCTAGGCATACCTTTGCTGGCAGCCAATAAATGGACTGCCACCACTCCCAACATCTTGTTCTGAGCAGCATGCTGGAACTTCTCTCACATGCTCGAGAAGTCCCAGCCTGCTGCTCAGAGCTGGAAACAAGGAGCGGGGAGCAGCAGCAGTCTATTTATTTGGCTGGCAGGGCTCAGCATCCCCACCAGCAAAGTAAAAGAGAATTCAGCAGGAGGCCCAAGCCCACATTTTGGGAGCAATACTTTAACAACCGGCTCCCAAAATTCTCAAAAAATTAACAACCGGCTCTTGCGAGCCTGTGAGAGCCTGCTCCAGCACACCACTGATCCAACCACAAACATTCGCACCAAATCTTTCATAGAGAGAAAAACTTCAAAAAAGAGGAATGGAA
Source organism: Microcaecilia unicolor (assembly GCF_901765095.1). Classification (NCBI taxonomy): domain Eukaryota; kingdom Metazoa; phylum Chordata; class Amphibia; order Gymnophiona; family Siphonopidae; genus Microcaecilia; species Microcaecilia unicolor. The sequence continues at coordinate 176,364,355 of NC_044031.1, forward strand.
GAACAGTGAGGCAAAGGAGCTATGGGATGAGACACACTGGGCAGAAATTAGACAATCTATGTTGTCTCCCCTAACTACTCACACCAGAGTCCAGGATTCCTCCTCCTGCTTTAGAGCACTGAAAAGGATTAACAGTTGTCTTGGTACATATTAAATAGTTATGTAATACCCCATGGAATGGGTATTACTAGAGTGGTAGATTTTTTTCTAGAGACCTGCGGGGAGGGGGGGGGGGGCCTCTGTCAGAGCACTGGAATGGTAGGATGTCCCTGGGTGGGAGGAAGCCCAACCCACTGGGAGTAGTTTTGAAATAAAATGTAGAAAAATAGTGCCCTGGTACTGAAGAGTGACAGGGGGAGGAGTTTGGAAGGAGATAAAGCTAAGGTTATGCCCTTTATGGGTATCTTTGGTTGCCTACAAGTTTTTGTTTGCCCGTAGTTCTGCAGTTGCCCATTTATCCCCTGCCATTGACCAGGAGGAGAGAGAGGGGAGTCCTAAAAACTGGAGAGATCCACTGGCAAAGTTGTGACTCCAATAAGTGGCAACCAGGAGATAGTGTGCTATGTATGGGTAGAGGAAGGCCAGCACAGAAGCAGGTGACCGGAGCCAGGGAGAGCTCATCCCAGAACCAGGGTGAACCAAAGGTGGGGTCACCGCTGGAGGAGGGTCAGATCAAGGGGAGGTCTAAGCCCGAAAAGTAAATTAGTGCAAAGAAGAAGGAATACAGTCTTTGGGGAAAATATCTCTCTACAGGATAGGCACAGACAGGAGAAGCTGTAAATACTTGTAAATGTAACATTAAATATCCTGTACTTATAATTCGGGGAAGAAGTGGAAAAGGACAATCCCCTTTGGGAACAGCAATAAAGGGAAAGGGAAAGGGAATTGATATACCGCCTTTCTGTGGTTTTTGTAACTAAATTCAAAGCGGTTTACTTACATAGTATATACAGGTACTTATTTGTACCTGGGGCAATGGAGGGTTAAGTGACTTGCTCAGAGTCACAAGGAGCTGCAGTGGGAATCTAACCCAGTTCCCCAGTATCAGAGTCTGCTGCACTAACCACTAGGCCACTCCTCTACTCCGTTTTGGACTGATAATTTGCTATTTGCCATTTGCCTGTTGCAAGAGTTCAAATAAAGAGTTGCATTTCTTTGAGACTTTTTGAGTACTACCTGGTTTGTGGAAGGAACTGAGGGACCTGATCAGCTCCAGAGTGTAAAGTCTAGTCTCTCAAACCCTCGGATCGCTATTCAGAGCCAGACCACTGAACCACTCCCAAGCTCAAATGCATGTGTGCTGGAACTGATGAGTAAGGGAAAATTGGCCCTGAATGGGAAACTGAACTAAACTGAAGACCTGTTTTGTGGCCCAAGGCTGGAACTAGCGCAAAGGTGAGACCCGGGTTACAGCTGAAATATGAGCTTCTGAACATGTATAAAGTTAACAATGGATGTTTTACTTTAAAGCAGAGTGTGTTAATCTTTAACATTATTTGATGAATATATTTTTACAATGTCTGTTACTGCTGGTTGACACAGGCATTTAAAGGTGTTTTTAAAGTAAATAGGCTTGTAGATTTCACCTTTAAAAATATCCTTCTTTAAATTGTGAGTATACCATTTTCCATCATAAAATGGAAACTGACTAGAACAGCAATTTTGTTTCATTAACAACATTAAAACAAAGGTTTTGGAGTTTGTTATGTAGAGAAAAAGTAATGAAGTTTTAAAGAGAGAAAACTGCTTTGTTTCCTTCAGTCCCTAGTTGAAATTAATTATAGCAAATGTTTATGAAAAACATCTGTTCCACACAGTTATAAACTCTATTTTAGCATAGGTGACTCCAGGCTCCTCTGCATTGTTTTGAAAGATAAGTGACAAATGAAAAGCTTAGGTTAAAAAAATTTTTTTTTAAAGAACCAGCCAGTATTCCATATGCATTTCTTAAAATTCAAAGAAATGATTTCTTGTTCCAACCTCCCCCCACCCCACAATCCCCCTCAATTTACAATGATTTGTTCATAAATACTCAAGAATCTCTCAGCTCTAAATCAAATACAGAACAAAAGAGAATTTTAAGGCCAATAAAAAAGTACATTTGAGAATTTACAAATTATGCTTACCCAGGTGGATATGGAATATACCTCATCTAATTTTCTAAGAGTAAAGGTTACTGTTAGATATAGTGACAGTTCTATTTTTAATGTATGAAAATCAAGAGAACAGTGTGCTTTTTCTCTGAACAACATGAGAGGGTGCTGGAGAGTTTAGAATGGTATTGCATCAGTAGTTTAAAGGGGAAGCTCACTCACCCATACTGACAGCTAAAGCATTATGGCTCAAGAGTTTTTGGATTTTCTTACAAATAATCTTTCAAGTATAGTGTTAAACTCACTGCATATAAAAAAATTATTAAAATGAGCAAGCTCGAGGCAGTACTCCAAACCTCAGACTGCCTTCAGCTCAGGAATTAAATGCACTTCATTTTTGATATTTATGAAATAATTATTAGGTTAGAAAGTTGAAGAACAGTATCTTATTTCACAAAAGAAGTTGAAGACATTCTAATTAAACTACAGTACTAAGTGTTGTATAAAACTGTATGGTATTCACCAGTTACTGTTCTATTCAAGATTTTAGGATGGTAGTCCCTAGTGAAGAAAGAGTGAGAGAGAGAAAGAAAGAAAGAGATAGCCTTCTATCTTTGGAATATGCTGTCAAAGGATTTGAGGGCACAGGACAGTCTAAGAAAGTTTAAAATTCTTCTCAAAATTGTCTTATTTCATCAAGTTTTCAATCTGTCTGAAGCAGGGGTTGGGAAGATTTATCGAGGACACTGCAGTTTATAGAAACATAAACCTTTTGTCCGTCTGTGAATGAGCTTGAATGTGTGAGCCAGGTCTGTCCTATTTAGAAATGGTGTTTTTTTTCTAATTTCATGTTACTATATTTTATTGTTAACCGCCTAGATCTGGTATAGCTTGGCGGTATATAAAGTTTTAATAAAACATAAAACATTAAAACAAAATCTAGACATTACCAATATCCAGTGTGTTTTGTCTAGCAAAAAAAGGTGCCAGTACTCAAATGCTAAGCCACCCTTCAGGGGCGGGATGGTCACTGAGGGACCCCACCTCACAATAGCCAGGCCTCCTGCAACTAGTCACAGAATCTATGACAAGCCAGAATTGGTTTGTACAGCCTGAGCTCTTTCATTAAAACTTGGGGTCCATGAGTCAATTTTAGCAGACAATGGAAAAGGCGCCGATACACAGTACCCCCAAGTACTCCCTCAAAAAAAGCCCTGCCAATATCCAGGCAGGGCTCCTTTGTGATGCCTCCTTTGTGATGCTTAAACTTACATTTGTGTCTTATTTTTTAAACGTCATTCTTGATTTTTCAAATGTAACCCTTATTTGTCATATTAAGGCTAATGCAGTAAACAATAAAATCTAGTCTTAGGAAGGGTATGACCACCAAAAAATAATAATAATAAAAAAAAAGAATAGAAAAGAAAAATGTAAAAACACCCTAAAATCTGCAAAAATGCTGGAATTTCCGCATTATTCTAATCCAATCACACATTATACAACAAAAATTCTTGTAGCCCATTCTTGTAGCAAACCCTTGAATGTAGTCCATGTGAAGTATATGGAAATTCCTAAATAGCAGATCTATCCAATCTCATTTTTAAAGCATGAGACAGATATGATTGGAAAAGATTTTACAAGCAAGGAGACCCCCTCATCTCTTGCACTGTCTCCTCGAACTGCAAGGTTGAGAGACCCCCAGGACTGTCAGCCAAGAAGGAAAAAGCCACCCAGTCAGAGATGCAAGGTCAGCATAGATTCACAGGCCCCAGTGGTTAAAGATGGGAAGAAGAATACGGTGGGAATAGCAGGGCCTGAGGCCCCATCTACTGAAGAAAAGAAAAGAGCAGGACTGAGGTAGCACGCTTGACTGTAAAAAAAGATGGATGCTATGTGTGGGTGCAGGGAGGGAGGGGTGCTGTAAAAAGGTGGATGCTATGTGTCAGGGGCATAGCCACGGGTAAACATGGGTGGCAGTTTACCCACCTAGCAGCAGTACACTCTTGCCATCAATGGAGCAAGCTAGGCTTCCATGTCCGCATTTCCCTCTGTGGCTGTGCCTGTTCAAAGGGTCGTCGGCAGCAGGTAAGAATCGCTGCTGCCGGCTGTCCAAAAGCCTTCCCTCTGCCTCGTCTTTCCCCTCAACTATGACATCATTTCCTGGCAGGGAAAGGGAAGGGCAGAAGGAAGGCATCTGGGTCAGCAGGCAGCAATTCTTACATGCTGCCGGTGACCCTTTGAAAGGTGCTGCAGTGCCCCCAATGCTGTATGGGAGGGGGATGCTGGCCAGAGGGAAAATTATTGGGCATAAGAATGGAGTAGAGGGGAGGGAGAAAAGGAGAGATGCTGAACAGGGGGGTGAAGGAGAAAGGGAAAATTGCTGGGCATGGGAGGGGAGGGAAAGAGATGCTGCTCGGGTGGGGGATATAGGAGAGAGGGAAAATTGCTGGCCATGGGAGGGGAGGGGAGGGGAGGGAGAGAAGGTGAGATGCTGCATGGGCGGGTAAAGAGAGGCAGCATTGTTGGACATGGGGGGAAGAGAGGGAGAGATGCTGCAAGGTGGAGGAAGAGAAAGGGATCATTGTTGGATGTAGGGTAGGGTTGGGAGGGAAGGTGGTGAAAGACAAGAGAAGAAGAAATGTTGGACCTGGGAGGGAGTGAGAGATGCTTCACAGGGGAGAGACGAATGAGGGAGAAATGGACATGATGGTGGTGGGGGGAAGGACAGATAGAGAGATGCTGCGGGGGGAGAGATGTTAGACTCGGGATGCAAGGACGAGAGATAGTGGGCAATTGGAAAAAAGAGGGAAAAGGAAAAAGAGATGGAACAATGTTGAACATGAGGCTGGAGAAGAGAGAATGAGATATGCTGAACAGGAGGGGGAGAAGAAGGAGGGAGATAGATCCAGGGATAGAAGGAAGTGAGGGAGAAATGCTGAACTATGGGTGGGAGAGAAGAGAGGGAGAAATACTGACCCCTGGGGGAGGGGGCAAGAGGAAAGAGAGAAGGGACAGGAAGATGCTGGGAGGTGGTGAACAGTGGGGAGAGGAGAAAGAGAGAACAGATGTTGGGCTAGAAGGGTTTGAAGGAGGGAGACACTGGGATGGTATCATGCGGGAGAGGCCAAGGGGGTGGTAAGGTAATGAATGAGAGGAGTACAGTGATTACAGGGGGTAGAAATATGATAATGGGGAGTAGATTGAAGATGGAAGGGAATGGACGGCTGGGAAAGGTTGGGGAAAAGGAGAGCTAGTGGGTGAAAGAAGGAGATGGAAACTTGATGGATATATGAAAAGTAAAAAGGAAAGGGGTTAGAAAGAGGGTGAAACTTGAATGGATAGAGAGCAGGAAAGAAAAAAGAGAGGGAAGAGCTAAAATGGAAAGATCAATATGTCAGAGGGAAGAGAACAAAGAGCAATGAACATCAGTAATCAAATGAAAAAGTAGAAACAAGAGAAGGGGAAAGGAAGGAAAGATACAACTTGCTGGGTGTGCCTGCTTTAAGTACTAATTATTGAAATAGAAGCTAGAAACTAATCAGGTCTGAATACTAGACTTAAATTTTGCATATGAAACCTTCATTCATTTGCCAGTAGGCAACAAGTTCTAAAGAGTCCAAAAAAACAAAAGGATAAAGGTCATGTGGGGGAGGAGTCAAGTTGGCCACTTGCAGCTTTTTTTGGTGATACCTGTGTTCCTGGTTTCATGTCTCTGATAATAGAGAGGTGTGGTAGCCGTGTTAGTCCACTCTTAAAGGTTATCAATAGAAATCAAACAAAATAAAACATGGAAAAGAAGAGAGAAGGTTCGGGCAACTGCCTCCCCAACCTCAATTGCTCCCTCTGTTAACCCTCAAACTACCAAGCTTTTTTTGTAAGATGCACTACCAGGGGGGTCATCTTTGACTCCTCTCTCTCCTTCTCTGCTCATATTCAACAGATTGCCAAAACCTGTCGTTTCTTTTTCTATACCATTAGCAAAATCTGTCCCTTCATCTCTGAGCACTCTTCCAGAACCCTTATCCACACTCTTATCACCTCTCTTCTTGATTATTGTAACCTGCTTCTCACCGGCCTCCCTCTTAGCCATCTCTCTCCTCTTCAATCAGTCCAAAACTCTGCTGCGCGACTCATCTTCCGCCAAAGTCGCTATGCTCACATTAGCTCCCTCCTTAAGTCACTTCACTGGCTCCCTATCCGTTTCCGTATTCAGTTCAAGCTTCTCTTATTAACCTATAAATGTATTTACTCTGCCGCTCCCCAGTACCTTTCCACTCTCGACTCTCTCTACACCCCCCTTGTGTACTCCGTTCTGTAGATAAATCTCTCTTATCCGTCCCCTTCTCCTCTACTGTCAATTCTAGACTCCTTTCCTTTTGTCTTGCTGCACCTCACGCCTGGAATAGGCTTCCCGAGCCTGTGCGTCTAGCCCCGTCCTTGGCCGTTTTCAAGTCCAAACTTAAAGCCCACCTCTTTACCACTGCTTTTGACTCCTAACCACTACTCACTTGCCCTGTCCTTTATCCTCACCTATTTATTCCCTTACCCTTAATCGTTTTGTCTGTTTGCCTGTCTATCTAGATTGTAAGCTCTTTGAGCAGGGACTGTCTTTTTGTGTATGGTGTACAGCGTTGCGTATGCTTTGTAGCGCTATAGAAATGATAAATAGTAGTAGTAGTAGGGTGGTAGTTACCACCCCCCCCCCCCCCCATATTTTTGTGGATTTATTATTGGTCCCATATAATATATATCATTTGAAAGCTATTTAGAAGCCAAATTAAACAGTCAAAAAAGCTGGTTTCTATCACTGTGTGGAATAATAAATATGAAACACCTGGATTGCAAAAAATTAAAGCATTTCTTGCATATGCACATCTTTTATTCTTCATAAACAACTTAAATTGCCAATAAAGCAGATAAGTTGCAAACAGAAAGGTTTAACAAGATCCTAACTACTGCCTTAATGCTAACAGCTAAAATTAATTGATGTATAACGTAATAGTTCACACACTGCTGCACATGGTGAAGGTGATCTTTTTGGTCGAGTGCTTTAGGCATGTTGGCTTCCTACAAATCTGCAGTGCTGCCTAACTCTGTTGGCAATGTCCTTCCACTTCTTGTAACATTCTCCATCACTCACACAGAATATCTTGATGCGCTGTTGCTGATGGAACGTGCTGCTGAGGATGACATGATTGGTCTTCAACCAGAATGGCACCGATATCTTGCTGAACATTGTTCTGAAGTCCCACTGTTTGCTGCCTGTTCTTCAACCATTGTAAGAACCAATGACATGCCGAGTGGCAGAAATAAGCGGCATCACTGACACTTCTTTTTTTTTTTCCCTTCCACTCTGGATGTTGTGCATCCAAATGACAAAGGAGTTTATGGCTGCTACATCGACGATTATGTAGAAAACTAACATTGGCCATCTTCTTGATAGAACCTTACAACGGTACGTATCAAGCATCATATCTACAATGACGTCACTTTTATCTTCTTTATCATTATATACCAAAATGACCTCTAGTTTGCAACCTCTCTCTGAGAAATATCAGGTTGTTCTGTTGTGAGTAGCAAAACATTCCTTTTTGGTTTGGGAATATGTGTCAGCAACAAAACTGGATCATACCAAGCAAACTCCGTACTCAACACTACCCTGCCGTCTGTCTTCATTTCCTCAGGAATATGCAGCCAATTGGAGTTGATTATTCCAATTGTCAGGTTTATGGTTTGTAATCAAGTCCTCGGCGAGGTCAATACTTTTGTAGTAACAGTTCATTGTAATATTTCTTCCGGAACCATAGAGATGCTGGCACTACTCTTTCACGATCATTGAGGAACTCTGCGAAGAAGCATATGTGACACGTATCAATGTTTGACGTCTGTCAGAACATGGAACAACAAGCCACATTTCCTAGGCTTCTGAGGCATCTATATTTTGAACTGACATTTGCCTCAATGGTCACATGGTCAGACAACGTGCAGTTATCTCTGCATCTGTCACTGAAAATGTCAAACACTTTGGGCATATCTTCAAAGTTGTCAGATGCCACTCTTTCATCTCTTGTGGCCTTGTCAAAATGTAGCACGTGGAGCAGCAATTCAAACTGAGCACAGGGCATTGTGGCTGCGAATATGGGATGACCTGACTGAAGATTCCAGAGGCCTTTCACTGGCTCAATCCCTCACAAAATCATGTATCAATGCCCAAATTTCATTGGCACAAGTTGGCTCAAACCTCATGATGCGAGTTGGATGTTTTTTGTTGAACTTTTCAGCTATTATCTCACCTTCTTCATTTGTGTTCTTTACGATGAACTGAATTATTTAATCTATGGCAAAAGTCTTGAAGACTTCATTTATTGAAGTCACGTTCAAAGCTAAATTACGTGGGCCAATCCTTTTGAGGACAATATTAGCAGGGCAGCGTTTCATGGTAGCTGATGGAGCAATCAATTGCCATTGGTGACAAGAGTGTGCTGTAATCACATTAGAGACTGGCATTCCTCTGGAATGATTTTCGCTGGTCCGCTGCTGTTCAGCTCTACCATGACCCGTGAAATCCTCTACCACAACTGCCGGTTTGCGCAGTTCTCAAAGATGGCAATGAAGATGCAGTCTCTTGTGGATTTTCATCACAACTTTCTTTGTCAATCTCACCACAGGTTTCAATGTGGTGCTCCATCTCTGACATCCTCACTTGGCAAAAAATCACTGCTATCAGAATCAGTGACTTCAACATCACCACTATCGTTGTCAGCTAAAAGAATTTCTAAGGCCTGTTTAGCAGAAAACCGCTTATTACGACTGTGTGCTAACACCATGTTTACAATAAATTGACCTCCGATGACACTACATCATCCAAACAAATAAGTAACTACACTCAACAAATTAGGAGAAGAAATAGGACATCATATTCCTTCTATTAATGAACCAAGGGAAACTTCAGACCAAAGCGGAAATGTTCAGCAGCAGGCATCATGACCTGTTCTTGTGTGGGTGTGTGTGTGTATGTGGGGGGGGGGGGGGGGGGGGGGGGTTGGTGACTACCACCATCCCCTGGTAATTTTAATACCAAGTGCGCTATATTTCTATACAATGGCTTATGTGTATGTGTTATATATCAAAATGTGTAAAAATGAATTCCCTACGGATACCTACAGGCACTTAAGGTAATCCTGACAGGGAAATAATTCTAGCAAAAAAAAATCGAGGTGGTGGTACTAACACCCCTCCCAGTAATTTGAGAATTAAGCAACTGCTAATTGACTGTTATGCCATCCAGCACCCTAAGAGGAAAGCCAGTGGAGCAGGCTCTAAAGCAGCATCTGACTTGGGAGAGTCTTTGCAGTCAAACCTGGAAATATCACTGTCTTCACCATCTCTTCATCCTCCACCCCATCCTGTCTCGCTTTCTTTGATGTCAGCAGAGGAGCTGGCTGTGCAAACCACTGCTGCGTTGGACTCCGTCAGAGGAGGAACTTCAAAGGAATTGGTATCTGAGGCAGGTCCAGCTATGGCATCTCCCACAGACTCTCACCCCTCAGAGTCTGGGATGCAGCACAGAGAGGTAAAAGATATGGATGCAGTTTCATCTGAAGCTCAGGTCACCGATACAGGTTCGGGCGAATTGGTCATTGTGGGGACTAGTGAAACATCTTTATTGATAAAGATGAGAGCAGGGCTCGGTGTTACACCGTCCACTGGGTGGGTGACCTTGAAAGCCATATGGGCCATGCTGTCGAAATTGGATAAAGCAATGACAAAATCTGCTGAAGATCTATCTGCTCTAGTAGTTAAGGTGGAAAACATTTAAAAAAATCAATTTCAATCTCAAATGGTATTTACAACTAAAATACAGAACATTGAACAAGACATTAAAAATCTTAAAGAGGTTGATGTGAAACTGATTCAAGATATAACGTTAATTGTAAGATAGAAAAATTAGAAAACTTTAATATGCATTTGAATTTACAATTCTTGAATTCCCCCAAAGCAGGTGGAGTTGCTCCTTGTGATATATTTAAGAAATATTTGATTGATCTACATTTTTCCTCTGAAAATATTCCCCCTATTAATCGTATATATTCTTTGCCTATGAAGATATCTGAACGCGCACCTACAAGATCTACAGATAACTTGGGCTTGGGGAATCTGACTGACTTTTTAAAACGTTCAACAGTGGAAGATCATGTTAGAGCATGAACAGGATTTGAATGGTATTATGCCCCTATATTTTAAGAATTATCACACTCTTTTTGCGGGACAAAAAATATGGGTTTATCCAGATGACCCTCAAAGGGAGGAATGCTGGCTTCGGCCTAACACTTGGTAAGCCTTTCCATGGCTGAGAGGTGCCCAGCACTCCCACCGGCTGCCTTTCAGGTGCTGTGAAGGACTTGCAGCTCATCTCCATATCTTCACAGCCTTCTCCGGGGAGACTCCCAGGTCCACTCCGATCCACTCAGGGCCTCCACTCTAGGTGCCGCGCACCATCTCCTTACATTTATATTTCCTCTCAGTTACTACTTATGGCTCCAATACACTTTATCTTCTTGGTACTGTCCTTTCCTAATCTGTTTCTCCATTTGAAACCACTGGACACTGCAGGAACACATTGCCCACCTTCTGCTTTCATCATCTCACCATCTCTTTTGTCTTCTTCCTTCTTCTCAGCTCTCAACCTTCAACATTTCCTTCCTTCCATTCATTCATCCATCTCCTTTCTATATGAGTACATCTCGCCTTTCTCGCTGTCGTCATATCTCTCCCACTGTTCTCCATACTCTCTTGCTCCTTCTCCTGCTCTCCGCTGGGGATATCAATCCCAATTCTGGTCCACCACATCAGCTCTCATCCTATCTGTGCAGGTCACACCATGATGTCTCCAATCTAATTTCTGTTACTCTCCTACCCCCTTTTCCCCTGCCTTTCTTGTGTGCTCTGTGGAATGTCCGCTCTGTCTGTAACAAACTTTCCTACATCCATGACCTGTTTATCTCTCATACTCTCCATCTGCTTGCCCTAACTGAAACTTGGCTTTTGCCATGAAGACTGTGCTTCAGTCGCGGCCCTATGCCATGGAGGTTATTCTTTTCTCCCATACTCCTCACCCGGTTGGCCACGGATGTGGTGTCCATCTACTACTTTCACCCTCTTTTAGATTTCAACCTCTTCTTTCACCTCAGTCTCACTGCTTTTCTTCCTTTGAAGTCCACTCCATCCATGTATTCGCTCCTCTACCTCTCCGAGTAACAGTCGTTTATCAGCCCCCTGCTAAGTCCCTTTCTTCCTTCCTCACTGACAATGACACCTGGCTTTCCTTTTTTCTTGAACCTTCATCTCCTTCCCTCATTCTTGGGGATTTTAACATCCATGCTAATGATCCCTCTGACTGATGCTTCTCAGTTTCTCACTTTAACATCCTCTTTCAATCTTCAACTGTGCTCCACTTCTCCCACTCACCAGAATGGCCACTGCCTTGATCTTATCCTTTTCTCAAACTGCTCACTCTCCAGTTTCTGTGCCTCAGCTCTTCCTCTCTCTGACCATCATCTGATAACTTTCACACTTAAACACCCTCCTCCCCAGTCCCGCCCAATCTTAACCAATACATTTAGGAACCTTCAGGCTATTGACCCTTCTATACTCTGTCCTCCAGTGTTTCAAATCTCTTCTCTACCACTATGTTATCCAAATCTGTCAATGAGTCTGTCTCTTCCTATAATACTATTCTCTCCTCTGCTCTGGATACTCTTGCTCCTCCCATTCCCTGTTCTGTAAAGCGTACCAAAACCCAGCCTTGGCTGACCTCTAGAATCCACTACCTACATTCCTGTGCCCACTCTACCGAACACTTTTGGCTGAAATCCCGTGCCCATGCTGACTTGATACATTTCAAAGTTTTGCTGACCTCCTTCCAGTCTGCTCTCTTACTTGCCAAACAGGATTATTACATCCAGTTGACAAATTCTCTTGGCTCAAACCCTCGACGTCTCTTTGCCACATTGAAGTCTCTCCTCAAAGTGTCTTCACCTCCAACTCCCTCTTCACTTTCTCCCCAGACTCTGGCTGAGTACTTTCATAATAAGGATCACAAGATTAAACTTGAATTATCAACCAGGTCACCTCCACCTCTCCTTCCCTTAGCCCATTCTCTCAACCTTCCAACCCCTGCCTCCTTTTCTGAAATCACTGAAGAGGAAACTGCACATCTTCTTTCCTCCTCGAAACTAACTACCTGTTCCTCTGATCCTATTCTCACCCATCTACTTAACACTATCTCTCCTACTGTCATTCCTTTTATCTGTCATAGCCTCAATCTTTCACTTTCCACTGCAACTGTTCCTGATGCTTTCAAACATGCTGTAGTCGCACCACTCCTTAAAAAAAACTTTATTGGACCCTACCTGTCCTTCCAACTATCGCCCCATCTCCCTCCTCCCTTTCCTATCCAAGACACTTGAATGTGCTGTTAACCGCCGTTGCCTTGATTTGCTTTCATCTCAAGCTATTCTTGATCCACTTCAACCTGGCTTTTGCCCTCTTCATTCAACTTAAACAGTGCTTGCTAAAGTCTCCAATGACCTATCCCTGGCCAGATCCAAAGGTCTCTATTCTATCCTCATCCTTCTCGATCTGCTGCTTTTGACACTGTTGATCACAGCCTACTCCTTGATACGCTGTCCTCACTTGGATTTCAGGGCTCTGTTCTTTCCTGGTTTTCTTCTTATCTCTCCCATTGTACTTTTAGTGTATACTCTGGTGGATCCTCCTCCACTTCTATCCCACTGTCAGTTGGTGTACCTCAGGGATCTGTCCTGGGACCTCTTCTTTTCTCCATCTATACTTCTTCCCTTGGTACTCTGATCTCATCCCATGGTTTTCAGTATCAACTTTACGCTGATGACTCCCAGATCTACCTCTCCACACCAGAAATCTCAGCAGAAATCCAGACCAGAGTATCAGCCTGCCTGTCTGACATTGCCACCTGGATGTCTCAGCGCCATCTGAAACTAAACATGACCAAGACTGAGCTTCTTATCTTTCTTCCTAAACCAACCTCTCCTTTTCCCCCATTCTCTATTTCTGTGGGTAACACTCTCATCCTTCCTGTCTCATCAGCTCGTAACCTTGGGGTCATTTTTGACTCATCTCTCTCCTTCTCTTCACATATTCAGCAGATTGTTAAAACCTGTCATTTCTTTCTCTATAATATCACCAAAATTTGCCCTTTCCTTTCTGAGAACACTACCAGAACCCTTATCACCTCTCGCTTAGACTATTACAACTTGCTTCTCACAGGTCTCCCACTTAGCCATCTCTCTCCTCTTCAATCTGCTCAAAATTCTGCTGCACGACTAATATTCCGCCAGTGTCGCTATGCTCATATTAGTCCTCTCCTCAAGTCACTTCACTGGCTCCCTATCCGTTTCCGCATACAGTTCAAACTCCTCTTATTGACTTATAAGTGCATTCACTCTGCAGCTCCTCAGTACCTCTCCACTCTCATCTCTCCCTAAACTCTTCCTCGGGAACTCCGTTCACTGGGTAAATCTCTCTTATCTGCACCCTTGTCCTCCACCGCTAACTCCAGACTCTGTTCCTTTTATCTTGCTGCACTATATGCCTGGAATAGACTTCCTGAGCCGGTATGTCAAGCTCCATCTCTAGCCGTCTTCAAATCTAAGCTAAAAGCCCACCTTTTTTTTGCAGCTTTTAACTCCTAACCCTTACTCTCTTGTTCAGTACCCTTATTTTATCATCCCCACCTTAGTAATTCCCTTATCTCTTATTTGTCCTGTTTGTCTGTCCTAATTAGATTGTAAGCTCTGTTGAGCAGGGACTGTCTCTTCATGTTCAAGTGTACAGCACTGCGTACATCTAGTAGCACTATAGAAATGATAAGTGGTAATAGTAGTAGTAGTAATGTTACAAATATTACTCAAGAAAGCATAAGACCTTTTTTGAGACGAGAAGAGATTTGGGCGCTAGTTTTCAACTGAGATATCCACATAAAGGCTGTGTTCAATATTCTGGTATCAAATATGTTTTTCAATTACCAGAACAGATGAAGATCTTTTTGGATTCTAAAAAATTGGTCAACATAGCTCATGGTAGTAATGAAGAAGAGAAATAATGTTCTCAGGGTTACACATTACTGGCCTTTTCTGATGTAAATAGTTTTCCTTAAATTGGCTGCCTTTTCTTTCTCATCCCCTACCTATTTTTCTAGTGGTCTAAAGTGATTGAGCTGAACTGATCTTAGGGAGTGGCTAAAACAGTATGGAATGAGAAAAGAATCCAAGTATAGGGGAATGCAGTGCAGAAAACCAGTGGGCCAGTATTAAGATTGTGGATTTTATGCTGCTACTAACTGGCAGCCAGAGCTACTCAACCAATAACCCCTTGAAAAAGAATTTCTGCTGCTAGGAATGCTTTAACACAATTTGTGGTGACAGGAGGTGGAAGCAGAGCCTCTGTTCACATCAAGATCCAGGAACTTGGGTGAAGTAACATACTTTTATATTCATCTACAACTCAAATGTTTACATACTTCTTCTTAGTCTGTGTTGAGGCGCCAATCCTCCTGTTTTGAGATTTTTTTTCCTTCATTCAGTTTTATTTTGTTTGGATAAAATCAACCTTTGTCTTCCTTGCACATTAAAAACAAGCTCCCCCCCCCCCCCCACCATAACAAAAGAAAAATCATCTAGTAACTTGCATCAACTGGACTAACCAAGGACATCAGAACCAGAAAATGCAAAAATTTGTGAGTTGAAATTTATATCTTTAACTACTTAACTATCTTTAAGATTCTGAAACACTGATGAAGTTATGTTTTCTTGACTGCCACTGCATTAAACTTTTATAAGCAATTTAAACAGAGGTGTAAAATACAGTTATTTGATTTACAATATAAAAAGCCTGTGTTCTCAGGCCTGGTTTGATTTACAACACAGAATCCATTGATCTCTCAGACCTATGGACCTACTGAAACTTTAGTCCTGTGGTGAAATCTGCTTAATAGCACTCAACTCACTGAAAGTTTGAAGATACACAGAATCTTTTAGGCCTTTTGTGGAAGAGTAGCCTAATGGTTAGTGCAGTGGGCTCTGATCCTGACAACGGGTTCGATTCCCACTGCAGTAGAGAGTTGAACGGGGACAGAAATCTTACCAGTCCCCGCTGGAATGTTACCCGTCCCCACCCATCCCCGAAAGAATTTAACCTGTCCCCACCCAGTCCTGCAAGTATTTAATGGTACATAAAAAAATTCTGGTCAGCTCTATCAGTCTCTCTCTGAGTTCGAGCTGCAGCACTGCAGGCAAGGAAGGAACGGAAGTTGGAACACTCTGGTGCGCAATGTAAGACTTATCTCTGATTCACTGGCACTGTGTGCTAAGAGATCGCCACATGCATGCACCAGTAGGTCAAATGACATCTGATGCTCGTGCCTATGTCAGAGCTGAGGTCTGCACATCAGCCCGGGAGCAGAGAAGATTAATACTAACATAGTAAGTGAAGCAGATAAATAAAAACCGGAATGGTCCATCAGTCTACCCAATAGTCACACTCATCATCAACTCATGATTAAATCAACAATGAATGTGATATCATATACTTGATTATGGTCTTTCTGTGATGTTTCTTGGACATAGACCATAAAAGTCCGCCTGGCCTAACCTTATATTCCAGCTGCTGGAACTGTCCTCAAAGGCCACTCCAGCCTATTTATCTTCTCATTTGCAGGACACAGACTGTAAAAGTCTGACCAGCACTGTCCTCATGTTCCAGTCACTAAAGGTGCTATCTAAGTCCTTTCCAGCACCTCCTAAACCAGATTGTCATATATGAGACACAGACTGTACAAGAGTGCCCATCAAATTACAACCAGAGTCCCCATCTAAACATCACTCGACACATCTATTTTCTAATTAGAGATCCTCTGTGTTCATCCCATACCTTTTTGAATTTCATCACTATTTGTATCTCTACCATCTCCTCAATGGAGACTTCCCGCCTCTGTGCTGTTAAAGCAAGGTGGAGGAGGCGTTACCCACCACTTGGTACTCGGTGGGTGAGAATCCATTAGCACGCCTTAGTAGATGTAGAATATGTCAGGTTTTGAAATTTACATCTGCTGTCTTTATATTTTGCACAATATGAGGGAACACATTACTGTTTTCCTGGTGTTTAGAGTGCAAAGTCTGGTTGCTTGGGAGTTCAGTTTAATTTTTGTCCACATATTTCTGTTTTTAGTCTGTAGTTATATATTCTATATTTGGTGAGAGTATATCTGCATTCTGCATCTGTGGAAGAGATCAGGTATTCTGCTGGCATTGAATGCCTATGAAGGATCAATATGTACTAATCTGGCCTGTTTAGTTTTCTAGGTGTATTGATGTTATGTGAATGTGAGAGGAGGCGTAATGAGAGAAATTTTCCCATGGTGCTGGCTTATTTCAGTTTTAAAAAATTAAATAAATAAATAAAAATATCTATCTATTCTGGCTTCATGTTCAGTGATTTAGGCTTGTATGTGTTTTGAATAACCATAACAAATATGTATAAGATGTAGGTATGTAAATGAATATGCTAATGTGCCACACCCCACCCTTTGCCTCCCCCCCCAAATGAAACAACCTACGCCCATGCCTTCTCGATATCCATGATGTCATCTGTGAACACCATTTAGACATGTTAGGAATAAGTGAAACCTGGTTAGCTGAAACCATAGGATTACCACTGTCTGAAATATGCCCCAACAGGTTTCAACATCCAGCATCAACCAAGATCAGGGAGACTGGGTGGAAGGGTAACAGTCCTGACTCGGTCCACAAACTGCGCAGACTAGCCATCCACTATCCAAATGAATTAAAATTTCTCAGCAAGGAGAAATCAGGCTGCTGATGGTATACCAAGTACCTTACATAGTAACATAGTAACATAGTAGATGACGGCAGAAAAAGACCTGCATGGTCCATCCAGTCTGCCCATGACAAACTCATATGTGTATACCTTACCTTGAATTTGTACCTGTCCTTTTCAGGGCACAGACCATATAAGTCTGCCCAGCAGTATTTCCCGCCTCCCAACCACCAGTCCCGCCTCCCATCACTGGCTCTGTTACAGACCTTATAAGTCTGCCCTCCCCTATCCTCGCCTCCCAACCACCACCCCCTCTTCCCCCCAATTGCTCCGCCACCCAATTTCAGCTAAGCTTCTGAGGATCCATTCCTTCTGCACAGGATTCCTCTATGCATATCCCACGCATGTTTGAACTCCGTTACCGTTTTCATCTCCACCACCTCCCGCGGGAGGGCATTCCAAGCGTCCACCACCCTCTCCGTGAAAAAATACTTCCTGACATCTTTCCTGAGTCTGCCCCCCTTCAATCTCATTTCATGTCCTCTCGTTCTACCGCCTTCCCATCTCCGGAAAAGATTCGTTTGCGGATTAATACCTTTCAAATATTTGAACGTCTGTATCATATCACCCCTGTTCCTCCTTTCCTCCAGGGTGTACATGTTCAGGTCAGCAAGCCTCTCTTCATACGTCTTGGAACGTAAATCCCATACCATCCTCGTAGCCTTTCTTTGCACCGCTTCCATTTTTTTAACATCCTTAAAAAGATACGGCCTCCAAAACTGAACACAATACTCCAGGTGGGGCCTCACCAACGTCTTATACAGGGGCATTAAAACCTCCTTTCTTCTGCTGGTCACTCCTCTCTCTATACAGCCTAGCAATCTTCTAGCTACAGCTACCGCCTTGTCGCACTGTTTCGTCGCCTTCAGGTCCTCAGATACTATCACCCCAAGATCCCTCTCCCCGTCCGTGCCTATCAGACTCTCCCCGCCTAACACATACGTCTCCCTTGGATTTTCTACTACCTTGTAACATCTGATTACAGAATTGACCCAGAGTTTCCTTAGGTTGGTGATCATGGGACATTACTCTACTTAGTGAATTCACATATAGCAACAAGTTTCAGTTTCGCTATGGAATGACGTCAAACGTGCATTTTTTTTTAAAGTTTTTTTTTCTTTTTCCGGTTTCTTTTTCTTTTTTAACATTAGTTTGCTGAAATATGGCTGTTTTGTTTTATGCTGGAAATACACATAAAAAAATGGGTAAGTCTGGGTAAGTGTCTTGTGGAGTCCTCTGCATTTTAAACTGATTTTGTCTGCCCTGTGAATACTTATCACATCTTGGCGATGTTTCATTTGGCACCATCTACTCAAGGTAATCTGTAGGTTTTATTCATTTTCCTTACTTTTGCACTTAGATGTAATTTGATTCCACTTTATTTTTCACTTATAAAGTCTTGGTTATATAGTTTTAAAAACGTTTAATGTGTTTCACATCGATGTCCTACAAATTGTTCACGTAACGCTTAAGATGTGGCATTCTATTATATTTTATGACATAATGTTTTGGTTTGCATCAGTTTTTTTCACACATATATCATTGTTTTTTTTTCATTAGCATTACTACACTTCATATCACTATGGGTTTCTTTCATCAAAAGTTATTCCACATGTTCACATAATATTCAGTTTCACTATCAGGCTTATTTTTAAAAGAGAAGGGCGCCCATCTTTCAACATAAAGCGGGAGATGGGCGTCCTTCCCCTAGGGTCTCCCAAATCGGCATAATCGAAAGCTGATTTTGGGCGTCCCCAACTGCTTTCCGTCGCAGGGACGACCAAAGTTCCCTGGGGCGTGTCGGAAGCATAGCGAAGATGGGACTGGGGCATGCTTAACACATGGGCATACTCGGCCGATAATGGAAAAAAGAAGGGCGCCCCTGACAAGCACTTGGACAACTTTACTTGGTCCATTTTTTCTTGCGACTAAGCCTCAAAAAGGTGCTCTAACTGACCAGATGACCACCGGATGGAATCGGGGATGACCTCCCCTTACTCTCCCAGTGGTCACTAACCCACTCCCACCCTAAAAAAAAAAAAAAACTTTAAAAATATTTTTTGCCAGCCTCAAATGTCATACCCAGCTCCATGACAGCAGTATGCAGATCGCTGGAGCAGTTTTAGAGGGTGCAGTGCATTTCAGAAAGGCGGACCCAGGCCCATCCCCCCTTACCTGTTACACTTGTGGTGGTAAATGTGAGCCCTTCAAAACCCACCAGAAACCCACTGTACCGATATGTAGGTGCCCCCCTTCACCTGTAAGGGCTATGGTAGTGTTATATAGTTGTGGGGAGTGGGTTTTGAGGGGGGGGTTAGGGGGCTCAGCACACAAGGTAAGGGAGCTATGCACCTGGGCGCAATTTCTGAAGTCCATTGCAGTGCCTCCTAGGGTGCCCGGTTGGTGTCCTGGCATGTGAGGGGGACCAGTGTACTACGAATGCTGGCTCCTCCCACAACCAAAGGGCTTGGATTTGGTCGTTTTTGAGATGGGCGTCCTCGGTTTCCATTATTGCCGAAAACTGGGGACGACCATCTCTAAGGATGACCATCTCTAAGGTCGACCTAAATGTTGAGATTTGGGTGTCCTCGACCGTATTATTGAAATGAAAGATGGATGTCCATCTTTTTTCAATAATATGGGTTTCCCCGCCCCTTCGCCGGGACATCCTGCGAGGACGTCGTCAGGAAAACTTGGGCACCCCGTTCGATTATGCCCCTCCACATGTACATCCATTTGTAAAGTATTTGCCCTATTAAATATTTCGTTTTAAGAAAGTATGCATAGGGTCATTAATTCCTCAGCTTTTCTATTACTTCAGTCTCCATCAGATTTGTCTTTTCAACACTGGATGATTGATTCTCTTGGATCTAGATACCATCATTAGGCATGAGTTATATGCAGCTTCCATTTGTCTACGTTTACATGTTCATTATCATTTGATTTCTATAACTTTTTCTGGTTTAGTACTTAAATTATATTTGTTTATACATACATATTTCTCTGTAAGATATTTTTCAATTATATACAGTGGGGGAAATAAGTATTTGATCCCTTGCTGATTTTGTAAGTTTGCCCACTGACAAAGACATGAGCAGCCCATAATTGAAGGGTAGGTTATTGGTAACAGTGAGAGATAGCACATCACAAATTAAATCCGGAAAATCACATTGTGGAAAGTATATGAATTTATTTGCATTCTGCAGAGGGAAATAAGTATTTAATCCCTCTGGCAAACAAGACCTAATACTTGGTGGCAAAACCCTTGTTGGCAAGCACAGCGGTCAGACGTCTTCTGTAGTTGATGATGAGGTTTGCACACATGTCAGGAGGAATTTTGGTCCACTCCTCTTTGCAGATCATCTCTAAATCATTAAGAGTTCTGGGCTGTCGCTTTGCAACTCGCAGCTTCAGCTCCCTCCATAAGTTTTCAATGGGATTAAGGTCTGGTGACTGGCTAGGCCACTCCATGACCCTAATGTGCTTCTTCCTGAGCCACTCCTTTGTTGCCTTGGCTGTATGTTTTGGGTCATTGTCGTGCTGGAAGACCCAGCCACGACCCATTTTTAAGGCCCTGGCGGAGGGAAGGAGGTTGTCACTCAGAATTGTACGGTACATGGCCCCATCCATTCTCCCATTGATGCGGTGAAGTAGTCCTGTGCCCTTAGCAGAGAAACACCCCCAAAACATAACATTTCCACCTCCATGCTTGACAGTGGGGACGGTGTTCTTTGGGTCATAGGCAGCATTTCTCTTCCTCCAAACACGGCGAGTTGAGTTCATGCCAAAGAGCTCAATTTTTGTCTCATCTGACACAGCACCTTCTCCCAATCACTCTCGGCATCATCCAGGTGTTCACTGGCAAACTTCAGACGGGCCGTCACATGTGCCTTCCGGAGCAGGGGGACCTTGCGGGCACTGCAGGATTGCAATCCGTTATGTCGTAATGTGTTACCAATGGTTTTCGTGGTGACAGTGGTCCCAGCTGCCTTGAGATCATTGACAAGTTCCCCCCTTGTAGTTGTAGGCTGATTTCTAACCTTCCTCATGATCAAGGATACTCCACGAGGTGAGATTTTGCGTGGAGCCCCAGATCTTTGTCGATTGACAGTCATTTTGTACTTCTTCCATTTTCTTACTATGGCACCAACAGTTGTCTCCTTCTCGCCCAGCGTCTTACTGATGGTTTTGTAGCCCATTCCAGCCTTGTGCAGGTGTATGATCTTGTCCCTGACATCCTTAGACAGCTCCTTGCTCTTGGCCATTTTGTAGAGGTTAGAGTCTGACTGATTCACTGAGTCTGTGGACAGGTGTCTTTCATACAGGTGACCATTGCCGACAGCTGTCTGTCATGCAGGTAACGAGTTGATTTGGAGCATCTACCTGGTCTGTAGGGGCCAGATCTCTTACTGGTTGGTGGGGGATCAAATACTTATTTCCCTCTGCAGAATGCAAATAAATTCATATACTTTCCACAATGTGATTTTCCGGATTTAATTTGTGATGTGCTATCTCTCACTGTTACCAATAACCTACCCTTCAATTATGGGCTGCTCATGTCTTTGTCAGTGGGCAAACTTACAAAATCAGCAAGGGATCAAATACTTATTTCCCCCACTGTATATATATTTTTGATTCAGTTAAGTGGTGAAAACTAATTTATTAAATTCTGCTTGTTTACTTTTTTTTTTTTTACAACATCCATGGTTCCTATTATTTTTGTATTGTTTCATACATATGCTGATTTATTTATGTTTATTTATGTCTATCCTCATCCTCCTCGATCTTTCTGCTGCTTTTGACACTGCTGATCACAGCCTACTCCTTGGCACGCTATCCTCACTTGGATTTCAGAACTCTGCTCTTTCCTGGTTTTCTTCTTATCTTTCACAGTGTACTTTTAGTGTATATTCTGGTGGATCCGCCTCTTCCTCTATCCCACTATCAATGAGTGTACCTCAAGGTTCCATCCTAGGACCTCTCCTTTTCTCCATCTATACTTCCTCCCTTGGTGCTCTGATCTCATCTCACGGTTTTCAATATCACCTTTACGCTGATGACTCCCAGATCTACCTTTTCACACCAGAAATCTCAGCAGAAATCCAGGCCAAGGTATCTGCCTGCCTGTATGACATTGCTGCCTGGATGTCTCACCGCCACCTGAAGCTCAATATGTCCAAAACTGAGCTCCTTATCTTCCCACCTAAACTAACCTCTCCCCTTCCCCCACTCTCTATTTCTGTCGACAACATGCTCATTCTTCCTGTCTCATCTGCTCGTAACCTTGGGGTCGTCTACGACTCCTCCCTCTCCTTCTCTGCACATATTCAACAAATTGCTAAAACCTGTCGTTTCTTCCTGTATAATATCGCCAAAATTCACCTTTTCCTTTCTGAGCATGCTACCAGAACCCTCATCCACACTCTCATCACCTCTCGCTTAGACTACTGCCAATTTGCTTCTCACAGGTCTTCCACTCAGCCATCTCTCTCCTCTTCAATCTATTCAAACTTCTGCTGCACTACTAATATTTCGCCAAAGTCCCTTTGCCCATATCAGCCCTCTCCTGAAGTCACTTCACTGGCTCCCTATCCGTTTCCGTATTCAATTCAAGCTCCTCTTATTGACATATAAGTGCATTCACTCTGCAGCCCCTCACTACCGCTCCACCCTCATCTCTCCCTACACTCCTTCCCAGGAACTTCGTTCACTAGGCAAATCTCTCCTAATTGCACCCTTCTCCTCCATTGCTAACTCCAGACTCTGTTCCTTTTATCCCGCCGCACCTTATGCCTGGAATAGACTTCCTGAGCCGTTACGTCAAGCTCCATCCCTGGCCGCCTTCAAATCTGGGCTAAAGGCCTACCTGTTTGATGCTGCTTTTAACTCCTAACTTGTCACATGTTCGTAACCTTTATCTTGTCTTCCTCTCTTCAATAGTCCCCTTTTCCCTATGTGTCCTATCTGTCTGTTCTACTCTTATGCCTTATATGTCCTGCCTGTCTGTCCTGATTTAGACTGTAAGCTCTTTTGAGCAGGGGCTGTCTTTTCTTCATGTTCAATTGTGAAGCGCTGCGTACGACTGGTAGCGCTATAGAAATGATTTGTAGTAGTAGTAGTAGTATTTACCTAGACCCCTGATGCAGGCGTTTTTTTTGTCAAAACATGCTGTTTCCTATTATAGAAACCCCTAAAAAAGAGAGAAGAATGCACTCGAACACCCACACAGTCAACACTCAACTCCACACTCAGGAACACCCCATACAGACAACACAGTGACCGTCTTCTGATCCCTCTGACTTTTCTCTCCTTGTTTTTCCAGCAATTTCAGCAATAAGTATTACCTCAGTCCTCAGCTGGCTGATTGCAGAACGATCCCAGGAAAAGAGTGGGTAATAGCACCGGGTTATCATTCCCTTCTTGGATCTTCTCAGCTATAAAATGTCAAACTGTCTTCTTTTTTTTTTCTTTTAAATTTGCCTCTGTCCGGCAGCACAGGCGCAGCGTCAGTGAAGGAGGCGGCGCTCCCGACGTGTCTAGCCTTCCCTTCGCTCAGTGTCCCGCCTTCTTCTGACGTCATTTCCTTGATGTCAGAAGAAGGCGGAACACTGAGCGAAGGGAAGGCTAGAAACGTCGGGAGCGCCGCCTCCTTCACTGATGCTACGCTGCCGGATGGAGGTAAATTTAAAAGGATTTAAAAAAGGAAAGGGATCTTGCGGGAGAGAAGAGGGTGGGCAGTTGGGCAATGGGAGCGGGAGGGCGAGGTAAGCATGGTGCGGCGGCTCCCCCCAGAGGATGGCGCCCCCCTGCCGTGCTTACCCCGCTTACCGTGTTGGCACGGCCCTGAACCCAACCTAGCTAAAAATGGTCATGGGCTGCAAAAGATAAAACAAAAGAAATAGCCAAAAAAAAAAAAAAAACTGAGAGAGGGGGCAAAGGAAGGGAAAGGGAAATTAAAAAAAAACCTCTAAAATAATCCCCTCAGTACTCATAACTGCAAGACAGGAAGGCACAAAAGAGAAAATAGCTCTTCACACTGTGACTGAAGACGAGTCTTCACTGCTCCACTGAAAGAATAAGACTGCGGGTACCAAATGACACAACCTGGCAGGAAGACACTCACACATGAATTGTGCAGGCCTACCAAATGCTTATTAAAGGTAAAGGAACTCTGGGTAGCCTCCACAGTGAGACTCCATCGATGGACATCACCCAATATGTGAGAATCTCAGTCCTGCTTGTTCTCGGAGATGTCTTTACCTGTATCTCAAATAAAGTTACTCTACGCTTAATCTCCACCAAGTCTACCTCGTAACAACCTGTTGTGCAGAAGCTAGAGGACTCTAACAACTGCTTGCAATGAACCCACCGGCAATTGCTCCAGAAAAATTACACCATCCCAAAGAATTTCACAATGTAATGTCTTAGGTCTCATCAAAGCTGGTACAGTAGTCAAGGATCCAGGTTTGACTTCTGTACATGACTTTCTAATCTCAGACAGCACACCTGCTTCCAGAAAACCTTGATGCCCCAACCCCCAAACACAATCCCACTGTACCAGTCTCCTTGACCATTCCACTTTGCTTCCTTGCTGTTGGGTAAGCCTTGTAAGAGGGAAAGGGTACTTCTGGGTAGCAGCACTATGCAAAATTGTGCAGTGGTGACTAATCTAGTGATTAGGTAAATCTATACAAACACGTTTAAACAGTAGTCAATAATGAGCAGTCCAAACTCATGTGGTATTTCACAAGGAGAAAATCCCTCAGAAACCTTTCGGATTTGCACAAATCCTAGGTTTACAATGGCAGGACTCTTTTGCGTTAAGTTTCTATCATCGGGCCCAGAAGACCTGCAGGAAGGTATACAGAACCTAGTCCTTACATAAAGAAGGAAAGGGAAATGGAACTTGATATACCGCCTTTCTGAGGTTTTTGCAACTACATTCAAAGTGGTTTACATATATTCAGGTACTTATTTTGAGCCCAACAGCAAAAATAAAAAGTATAATGAACAAACATTCAGGAACACAGAACATCTGGGTGTCAACATTCTGCCACCTTGGAAATCCCACTCCTTCTTCTGAAGCCACACAGATCATGATTTTTCCTGATCTCAGTAAGCTCATGGTTCAATACTAGAAACACTTTCTGGTCATGCAGAAATAGTTGGAGGCACCTGGAGGCACAGTAAAGATTATACTACCTGGTCTGTATGGAATGAAGGAGTAGCTTAGTGGCTAGAGCACTGAACTTGACATCCAGGGGTGCCTGGTTCAAATCCCACTGATGCTTCTTGTGATCTTGGACAAGTCACTTAACTGTCCATTGCCTCAGGTACAAAAATTAGATTGTGAGCCCTCCAGGGACAGGGAAACACCTAATTTATCTGGAATGTTAACTCGCCTTCAGCTATTACTGAAAAAGGTGTGTACAAAAATCCAAATTAGTAAAAGTTCCATAACAAAACTTGGGAAATCTGAAGCTCTCCTTAAATAAAATAACCAGGCAGAAGATGGTACAGCAACAGCCACTGGAACTGTGTTTAACAACTTTTGCAGTTGAATTTCTTATTCCTGTCTATCCATCTTCCCCTTCAACATGTTAGCTAACCTCATAATGGGAACCAAACACTTTCAGCCCAGATAAGTTCATTATGCTTTAATCCACCTGAGGCCGTGGTGCAAGGAAGAGGGTTTTAGATTTGATAGGAACTGGGCAACATTCTGGGGAAGGGGGAGCATTCTGGAATGATGGGCTCCACCTTAATGAGAGTGGGGACCAGGCTGCTGGCATTGGCATTTAAAAAGGAGATAGAGCAGCTTTTAAACTAGAAACTAGGGGAAGGCCGACGGTTCTTTAAAAACGCATGAATTGGAACAAGGTATCTTTCAACAATATCACAAAACAGGGAAGATAGGATATCCCGATAGCAAGGTTGCAACAGCAAACGTGAAGGGGCATAATCGAACTGAGCGCCCAAGTTTTCCTGAGGGCGTCCTCACAGGACGTCCCCGCGAAAGGATGGGGAAACCTGTATTATCGAAACAAGATGGGCGGCCATCTTTCGTTTCGATAATATGGTCGGGGACACCCAAATCGTGAAATTTAGGTCGTCCTTAGAGATGGTCGTACCCGATTTTCGGACATAATGAAAACCAAGGACACCCATCTCAGAAACTACCAAATCCAAGCCATTTGGTCATGGGAGGAGCAAGCATTCGTAGTGCACTGGTCCCCCTCACATGCCAGGACACCAACCGGGCACCCTAGGGGGCACTGCAGTGGACTTCAGAAATTGCTCCCAGGTGCATAGGTCCCTTACCTTGTGTGCTGAGTCCCCCAACCCCCCAAAACCCACTCCCCACAACTGTACACCACTACCATAGCCCTTACAGGTGAAGGGGGCACCTACATGTGGGTACAGTGGGTTTCTGGTGGGTTTTGAAGGGCTCACATTTACCACCACAAGTGTAACAGGTAGGGGGGGATGGGCCTGGGTCCGCCTGCCTGAAGTGCACTGCACCCACTAAAACTGCTCCAGGGACCTGCATACTGCTGTCATGAAGCTGGGTATGACATTTGAAGCTGGCATAGAGGCTGGCAAAAAATATTTAAAAAGTTTTTTTTAAGGTGGGAGGGGGTTAGTGAACACAGGGGGAGTAAGGGGAGGTCATCCCTAATTCCCTCCGGTGGTCACCTGGTCAGTTCGGGTACCTTTTTGAGGCTTGGTCGTAACAAAAAATGGACCAAGTAAAGTCGCCCAAGTGCTCGTTAGGGACACCTTTCTTTTTTCCATTATCGGTCGATTTGTGTCGAAAGATGGGCGCCCTTCTCTTTCGAAAATAAACCTGATGGTGAAATTAGAAAAGGTACAGAGAAGAGCGACAAAACGGACAAAAGAGGATGGAACGACTTCCCTAAAGGAAAGGCTAAAACAGCTAGGGCTCTTCAGCTTGGAGAAAAGACAGCAGAGGGGATATATGATAGAGGTCTATAAAATAATTATTGGAGTGTAACAGTTAGACATGAATCAATGTTTACTCTTTCCAAAAATACTAGGACTAGAGGGCACGGAATTAAGTTACAAAATAGTACATTTAAAACAAATCAGAGAAAATATTTCTTCACTCAACATGTAATTAAACGCTGGAATTTGTTGCCACAGAATATGGTAAAAGCAGTTAGCTTAGCAGGGTTCAAAAATGGTTTGGGTAGTTTCCTAAAAGAAAAGTCCATAAACCAATATTAAGATGGACTTGGGGAAAATGCACTGCTTACTTCTAGAATAAGTAGCATAAAATGTATTGTACTTTTTTGGGATCTTGCCAGGTACTTGTAACCTGGTTGGCCACTGTTGGAAAAAGGATGCTAGGTTTGAAGGGCCTTTGGTCTGTCCCAGTATGGCAACACTTATGTACTTATATTATAACATTCTCATTTTGTTTTCCATTCCTTTCCTAATAATTCCTAACTTTCTATTGTTTTCTTAGCCGCCTCTGCACACTGAGCAGACTGTTTCAACATATCAGAGATAATGTGGAACCATGCATCACTTAGCTATAAGTTTGGGTTCCTCTTTCCCACATGCATCACTTTGCATTTGCTCTCATTAAACGTTATCTGCTGGTTTTGATTCAATAGACCACAAGATTTTATTAAATCATATGGAAACCATCAGGATTGCTGGGACAGTATTAAGACATTTAACTCGTACCTTAGTTCTTGAAAGTTTCTAGTAATGTAGGCTCAGATTGTTCTACGTAGTTTAATGTATGATTTCACGTGCCACGGGGTTTAGCATCTTTTTGATTCCTCTACGTAAATTGTTAGCCTGCTTGGGTCTGTAATGTAAGATGTATGCTAATCATATAGAGGGTTTAATTTTTTCCCATCTGAGTTATGTCAACAAAGAGAGACTCAATATTATTCTCTTGCAAGAAACTCACCTATACTATAATGCATCCTTTTGTTAAGAACTACTTGAGTGCGTGACAAAGCCATTTCCCTAGCAGTAAAAAAGAAAATTTGTTTTGCCCTGCTACTGCATTCTAGTTATCAACTTCTTTCTCGGGAATCTGATATTGCTGGTAAGTGAGTTAGTGTAAAGATAGATAGCCAGGAACAGAAAATGTGACTTGTTAATCTTTCTGCTCCCACTCCGTAATTCTTTCATTGATACCGCAGCTGACAGTTTAAATACAAAGGAAGAGTTACAGTTTTTTTTCATTCTGGAATCAAAGAGGAAGGGATTTGTAGATCCCTGTAGAACCCAAGGGGTTGAAATTTTAGTTTTTATTCTCCTAAAATAGTAACATAATAAACCAACAGCAGATAAAGACCTATAAAGTCCATCTAAGTCTGTTCAACAAAGGTCAGAGTTGTACCTGCATCTCTATAAGTCCCGTTTAAAGTGTAAGGGTCCTGTATGTTTGCTTTGATTTCAAACTCTGTATGTATAGGGACATTCTGTGTTCATCCTATACATTTTTAATTCATTTTTACCAAAGAAAAATCCTGCCAAATGAATCCAATTGATTTGACTGTGTGACCAGAGAACTGGATAAAGGACATGTGCTAGATGTAATCTACTTGGATTTCAGCAAAGCCTTTGGTATGGTTCCTCACAGGAGATTCATGAATAAGCTGAGCAGTATGAAATTAGGATCCAAAGTTATAAACTGGATTGGAAATTATTGGAAATGGAACCTGCTCACAGGAAAAGAAGGTGAGTAGTGGAGTACATCAGGGATCAGTGCTGGGGCCAATTCAATTTAATATATTTGTGAGCGACACTGCCAAAGGGTTAGAAGGAAACGTTTTCCTTTGTGCAGACAACACGAAGATTACAAACAGATTGGATACCCCAGAGGGGGTAGAAAACATGTGAAGAGATCTATAAAAATTGGAAGAACGGTCTAAGGACTGGCAGTTGAAATTTAATGCAAAGAACTGCAAAGTGATACACTTGGGATGCAGAAATTGAAAGTAGACATACCAGATTGGAAGTGAGAGACTGATAAGCATGATCCAGGAAAGGGACTTTAGCGTGATAGTGTCTCAGGATCTCATGGCAGTGAAATAATGTGACAAGATGGTGGCCATAGCCAGAAGGATGTTAGGCTGCATAGACAGAGATATAACCAGCAGAAAAGAGCTGTTGATGCCTCTGTACAAGTCATTGGCGAAGACCCACTTGGAGTACTGTGTTAATTTTTAGAGGCCGTATCTTACTACGGATGTAAAAAGACTTGAAGCAGTTCCAAAACAAGCATCAAAAATGATATTGCCCAAAGGACATAAAAGATTTGAATTGAATATGTATAATCTAGAGCAGTGGTCTCCAAGCTTTTCATGTAAACGCCTGCAATGTGGACACGAGAAAGCTTCAGGGGCCACCAAAAGATTTTAGGCTTACAAATGTAATTTTAAATACAAATTTTGATTCTACAAGGATACATTTTTTAAAAATCACTTTATTTGGGCTTGTTAACAGTTACAAAAACAATAAATGAGTCTGTTTCTGTTACTATTAATCTTTCCCATTCCACATGAGCGCCAAGGAAAGAAATTATTTTTTATCCTTAATAGTCCTTTGGACATAAAAGGAAAAGAATGTACCAGTGGTTTTACAAATAGCAGCTCATATTTACACTGGGTTTCCTCAGAGTGCTCAGTGGTAGACAACTAGAGGTTAGTACAGCAGAGCTGACTGGGGTAAGAGTCAATCATTCGCTTCAGGAGCCCACTGTTTTCAAAGTGAATTGTGTGGTTAAAATGTTGGCTGAAAGTTGGCCACCACAACATAAAAACTTGTAGTCAAGTAGATACGAGGTGCTCCCAGGGGCACATTTATGTTTGCTGATGATGGCATTTTCAAATCTTCATGCTTAATACTTTACAGACCAAATCAGAAAGTAACCTGATGGATGCAGCCATTCAAGGCTGAGCTGGAACAGAGGTGCACCATCTGGATGTTTTGCCGCTACTGCAGGTAGACAAAAGGCCCCACAAAGCTCTGCTAGGTTGCGTGCAACTGCGTGGTCACATTGACCCACATGTGCATGCACGGGGAGAGGTAAATTGACTGGTATTTGTGTGCGTGCACATCAATGTGACCATGCAGGCACACACGACCCAGCAAAACTTCATGGGGTCTTTTCTCCACCTGTAGTAGTGGCAGGGGTCACTGGATATAAGGGCTGCAAGAATTGCTTATGGGGGCCACATGTTGGAAAGGAGGGATAGGGGTGTTACAGATGTTTTCTGAAAGGTAGTAATATGCAAAGAAATATTTTCCAGAGAAGGGGAAGTGGTAGAACAGATGACATGAACTGAGGAGTTCATGTCAGGAATTACTTTTTTAAGGAGAAGTTGGTAGATCCCTAGAATGCTGTCCTGTGTGAGGTGGTGGAGACAAAAAAGGTATCAGAATTCAAAAATGCATGAGATAAACACAAAGGATTAGTATACGGAAAGAAAATGAATTCAAAACAAAACCTAGCAGTGCTAAGACAGTAACTCTTGTAACTGGGAAATATGGCCAGTATCGGGCAGACGTCTATTGTTTGTTCCCCAGTTAAAGCTGGATGGGCTAGGCAACTCCAGTAGTGGAGAGTATGTCCAGTGCAGGGCAGACTTCCATGGTCTGCACTCTGAAAATGGCAAAGACAGATCATAATGAGGCAAAGTGAGGCACCAGAATCAGGCGGCACTATAAGGGAGCAGCATCTTTTTGCCAGCCAGAACTCTGAAGCATTTGTCCTCAGACATCTTATCTTCCCCTTCCCTCCTATTCATTGCACCGCCGCTGCTGCTGCTCCTTCCTCCCTCCCTCAACCCTCTTTCCCCAAGTCTACCTTGAATTTGTTTCAAAACTTGCCAGGCAGTGGCAGCAATTCACAGGCGCTGCCCTACCGCCAGCCTGGCATTCTCTCTCTCTACTGCAGTGGCCTGTCCTCTCTCTGAGGTAACTTCCTGTTTACGCTGGGGTGGCCCACGCAGTAGAGAGAGAAGATGTCGGACCGGTGGCAGAGCAGCGCCTGTGAATCGCTGCCACCGCCTGGTTTTGAAACAAACTAAAGGTAGACTCAGGGGAAGAGGATTGAGGGAGGAAAAGGAGAGATGCTGGCCTGGTGGGTGAGTATAAGAGATGTTGGACTCGGGGCAAGGACCTTAGATAAAACAGGAAACGGGGTAAGCCTATCTACCCATTATATGGGCTGAAGCCAGTATGCGGAGCCTGCCACCACACTGGTTCACCGAAAACAACAGCAAAAGCTATTGAAAACAATAGTAAAAAGATTATTAGAAATAAGGGACTGCCTATGCATGGTCCATCTGTAAAAAGTCTAAAGCTGTTCCGGTTGGATAGGCAGTGCCTTAAAAGGAGGAGGACAAAATATTTTGTTATTTTTTTTACTTATTTGACAGCATTTTACTTTATTTGAAAGCTCCCCATATGTAAATATAAATATCATGAAATAACAATTGAATATCACTAAAACAGCTTAAAAAATTATTGTAGCTGGAGAAACAGCAGTTTTAAACTCTGTATTTTGTGCTCATTTTTCTACACTGTTCTATACAATACAGACGGACAAATTCAGTGAGGATATCCTGTCTCTTGATGGGTTCATCTTAACAGTTGTAATCTGCCTTGGGAAGCCTGGTGTTATAAAGATGGAATATACTGAAATTAAATGGAAGTAAAATTGAACTCTCCTTTCATTAGGACACATGGAATCACATCTGCATCTGTTTTGTTGAAGTTTAAATTTTTGATGCACAAATGGATTATTCTGTTTTGAACATGGTTCAGGGACAAGTGGTTTTATAAGTCAAAATATTTGTTTCATGCAGATCTCCCTGATTGTAGTTTTAATGAGGAGCTGACAGCAGTGTGGTAGGGAGGTGCCATGTCATCCTTTGCCTCAGGCAGCAGATTGCCTTGGGCTGCCCCTAATTATATGCTATGGGTTTATCTTATTGGGCAGACTGGATGGGACCATGCAGATCTTTATCTGCCATCATCTACAATATTACTATGTTACTATGAAACTTTGTAAGTCTATGTGCTTTAAAAATATGCCTTTATGTCATTGTTTTTGTCCCCACCATCTCCACTAAGAGGGAATTCCAGGCATTCAGCACCCTCTCTGTAAAAAAAATTATATCTTAATATTTCTCCTAAGTCTACCACTCTGTAAGCTCAATTTGTGTCCTCTAGTTCTACCACTTCTCCATCTCTGATAAAGGTTTGTTTGTATATTAATACCTTTCAAATATTTAAATGTCTGCATTATATCTCTCCTGTCCCTCCTTTCTTCCAGGGTATACATATTCAAGTGACCTATACAGGGGTATTAACGCCTCTCTTTTGCTGGCTATGACTCACTCCATGTAGCTTAGTATCCTTCCAGCATTAGCTACCAACTTGCCACCTGTTTCGCCACCTTGAGATCCTCAGACATATCACCTCAAAGTCCTTCTTCTGGTCTATGCACATCAGCCTCTCACCCCTATCGTACAGCTCCTTTGAATTTCTATACCCCAAGTGCATCACTGTACACTTGTTGACATTTAAATTTAACTGTCAGACTTTTAGACTATTCTTTTTATTTTTGTAGATCACTTCTCATGTTGTCTGCTTTCTCTGTGGTGTCCACACTGTTGCACATCTTCATTTCATCTGCAAAAAGGCAAACTTCCTTCTAACCCTTCAGCAACGTTGCTCACAAATATGTTGAATAGCATTGCCCCCCTTGTTCAATCGCATTTGATACCTGTGATTTACAGGTTATACTTTAAAACGTTATGTTTAGTTTTTAAAGTACTGCAAGATGGTGTTCCTGATTATTTGGCTACTTTCCTAAGTATTGCCCTTCTAGAGTCTTGCATGTCTCACAATAGGTTTTACTTCAAACTTCAGAAATAAGGCTAGCATCAATTAGGAAGATGACAATTTACTTAAACTAGCTCAGCAAAGTAGAATTTGAGGTAGTTTATGGTGTAATCCATAAGAAAGGGAGCACTGGTGGCAAACTGTGAAACTGGTAATTTTATTATGATTTTTTAAATTACGTTTTTATTGTAAGCTGCTAAGGGCTATTTAGGAAACAGTGGAGTATGATATATAAAATAATAAATAAGCGAACAGTGGAGTGCCCTGGAGATCTGTATTGGGACTGGTGCTTTTTGGCATATTTGTATCTGATCTGGAAAAGGGAACAATAAACAATTTTGTTAATGACATAAAATTATTCAATGTACCTAAATCACAAGATGGTGATGAAGACATGCAGAAGGACCTAGTGAGACTGGGGGAGTAGGCATCTGAATCACCGATGAAATTCAATGTAGACAAGTCCAGAGAGATCCATAAAAAGAAAAAGAATCTCAGCTACAG
The DNA here is from genome assembly GCF_901765095.1 of Microcaecilia unicolor. Classification (NCBI taxonomy): domain Eukaryota; kingdom Metazoa; phylum Chordata; class Amphibia; order Gymnophiona; family Siphonopidae; genus Microcaecilia; species Microcaecilia unicolor. The sequence continues at coordinate 176,397,786 of NC_044031.1, forward strand.
CTATATGATGCTGGGTTCCATGTTACGTATTATCACCTATGTTAACAATATTAGGGTCTTTGTGGACAATATGTTAACACCCTCAGCTCAGTGTCTAATTCAATTAAATTCAAATATTTATAATCTACCTCTTTGATTGTAAGACAAGCAAAGTGAATTACAAGTTTAGCATTGGAAAAAATGCAAACATAATGTTAAGAATGCTAGCAAAAAATGTAAAATAAGAGAGAGAATTATCATTATACCACTGTATAGATCTGTACCTTTAGCACTGTGTGCAACTCTGGTCACACCATCCCAAAAAAGGAATAGCAAAATTAAAATAGGTTCAGAGAGGGTAACCAAAACAAAGGGATAGAACGGTTCCCCATGAGAAAACATGAACAAGTTATGGCTGTTTGTGATGGAGAAGTGATAGAAGGGACAGGCTATGAAGTAGATAATACTTTTAAAACAAACTAGAGAAAATAGTTTTTCTTTCAGTGCACAATTACCTGTGGAATCTGTTGCCACATGATTTGGTATACTCTCAGTACAGTTAAGTTAAACAAGTTCTACAGAAAAGTCCATGAACTAAGGCTGCCAACTGGATCCAGATTCGCAGGACTGGGTTGATCTAGTCCTGAGTTTACCCCAGTGCATGCTGGGACTTGTAGTCTTGCTTTTCTTGCGGAATGCAATGGGGAAAACAGAACTACAAGTCCCTGCTTGCAATGAAGTAAACCCAAGACTGGATCAACGCTGTCTTGCAAATCTGGATCCAGTTGGCTGCCTTACCATAAACTGTTAATAGCTATATAGGCTTGAGAAAGTCACTGCTAATCTTGGGTATGAGCAAGAAGGATCAGATCTATTCTTAGGGATCTGCCAGGTACTTGTGATCTCGGTTAGCCACTGTCAGAGACAGGATGCTGTTGTTTGATAGACCTTTAGTCTGTCCAAGTATGGAATTTCTTATGGTCCTATTTATCTACCCCTGAAGTTAGATTTATCACCCACAGAAAAGTTAAGTAGGAACTTGTTGCAAGATACGGACAATAAATCATTTTAGGAGCTAAATGAAAAGTAGTAGTATTCAAGTTACTAAATGAAAAGCAAATTCAATACTGATTTAGAAAACTTATCATACACCATACCTTTTCTGCAGAAACATATGGCATTCTATGTAAGCACAGTATATGAATACTCCTAAGACCAAGCTAGTGTGTTTAAAAAAATCCTGGTAATTATATCAAAGTATAGTTTGCTATTCATAAATCAATTTATTCTCTTAAAATGTTAAACCAGACCTGTTACTAACGATGCCCCCTCCCAATAAACACATTCTCAGAGAATACTGTACTATGCATGTGAGGGCTATCCACCTTGTAGACAATTCAATTAATCTTACAACTGACACAAAACAAAAAACAGATGTGGCATCAAGATTTATAAAGTTATTGAAACTTTTTAACAAGTAAAATGCATCTTTACTTAGCTACACCAGAATGAGGAATAAAAGGGTTTACATATGTTCCAATTCTAAACCTATCAATCAAACCCATGTTATTCCTTTGGGAGCTTATTTACATGCATATTTATCAGCCTCACATGCTAATTCCCTGCTGTTTTATGCCTGCGAGGCATGTTTATGAGTCATAATTGTTGATCTCATTTGATGTATTTCACTGAAGTAAGACATTATTCAGTTACTGGTCTAATGTCAATGAGTTACGATGACCTGATCTTCCAACAGTAACTTACATTTTAATTTGTATTAGCCCTTAATGTATTATTCTAGAAAGAAAAAAATAAATGACAGATTCATCATTTTGTGGATTAGTTTTAGTTGAACAACTTATGTTTAACTACAGGAATGAGTTATAAAAATCATTAAAAAAAAGGAATCTTGCAATGGCACCCACCATTTTTAGCAGCTATTTCTGAGATCAGAAATACAATATTTTCTAATTAAAATAAAAATATCTTTGCTATGATCAACCACTAAAGAATAATTATAAATACAAAAATATTGCATAAATATACAGAAATACAAATCAGATGGACAAATGGAATAAGACATTGGCAGCTATGTTTTAGGATGTGCATTCCAGTCATCATATCATCAATGTAAAACACAGGGTTCATACTCAGTGAGGCGGTCCCTACATCTTTAAGTGGGTGACATCTGCTTATCTTTATGTGAACTTTCAGCCCTGCTGTCTGTTTCAGCAGAGCTGCTGAATATGCAGTGTTAAACTTAAACAAACAGTTTATGTTCAAGTTAGGACAGTCTTTATGATGTCAATCTTAAATGGATAAAGTTAACTGAAAAGCAGTTGAATATTGCTACTATCTGGTTAAGAATAAGCCCCCCCCCCCCCCCAAACACCTCTGATCTCTCCCTCTTCACACAAAGTTTGCCCCAGTATCATAATATCTATGCAAAGTTATCCACTGGTCAACCCCAAATTTTCATCCCTATTGATCTATGCAGATCACGCCAAAATTAACTGCATAAATTATTTTTGAGCATCAACCTCAATGTTTCTTTAGCTACAAGTACATTTTAAAATTATTATACACATAATTTTCTTCTTCTAAAAAGCATTACATAAGATATATATACACACATATACATACACAAAGAGAGAGAAGGTTTGTATTCAGAGCCATAGACATCTAACAAAAGACAAACCAATACTTTTGGACCTTATCTCCAAAACACTCAAAAGATTCGCCAAATCCCATTGCAAATTAGATTTATGCCCAAATAACCTTATGAAATCGGCTCCACAACACTTTATAACAGATCTAACGAATCACATGAACTTTATGCTACAAAATTGACTCTTCCCAAAGGAAAAAGGAAACATTCTACTCACCCCCATACCCAAAGATGCAAAGAAAAACGCTAGCGAGCTAACTAATTATAGACCAGTAGCATCCATACCATTAATAACCAAAATAACCGAAGGGATGGTAACCAAACAACTCACAAATTACCTAAACAAGTTCTCAATACTACATGACTCCCAATCAGGATTTCGGTCTAACCACAGCACTGAAACAGTACTAGTTACCCTTATGACAAAATTAAAACAAACGATTGCAACCGGCAACAACATACTACTTCTACAATTCGACATGTCAAGTGCCTTTGATATGGTCGACCATGGAATTCTATTACACATCCTTGAATACTTCGGCATTGGAGGCAATGTCCTAAACTGGTTCAAGGGGTTCCTAACCTTACGCTCATATCAAGTAACATCAAACTCAACTACAACTGCCACATGGACACCTGAATGTGGAGTCCCGCAGGGATCCCCCCTTTCACCAACTATATTCAACCTAATGATGATCCCCTTGGCCAAACTACTATCAAACCAAAACCTCAATCCATACATATACGCCCATGACCTAACGATATATATTCCTTTCAAACAAGACATCAGTGAAATCTCCAACGAAATCAACCAAAGTCTACACATCATGAACACCTGGGCAGATGCATTCCAAATGAAACTGAACGCAGAAAAAACCCAATGCCTAATACTTACCTCCCAATACAATACGAGTAAATTTACCACCATCAATACACCAAAATTAAATCTGCCAATCTCAAAAACCTTAAAAATCCTTGGAGTTACTATTGACCGGCACCTAACACTCGAGACCCAAGCGAACAACACAACCAAAAAGATGTTCTACTCAATGTGGAAATTGAAAAGAATAAGACCATTCTTCCCAAGGTCCTTCTTCCGCAGCCTGGTGCAATCACTTGTGCTCAGCCATCTACACTACTACAATTCACTCTACACAGGCTGCAAAGAACAAATACTGGAAAAACTCCAAACAGCCCAGAACACAGCAGCCAGACTTATATTCGGAAAACCAAAATACGAAAGTGCAAAACCCTTACGAGAAAAACTGCACTGGCTCCCACTCAAAGAACGTATCACTTTCAAAGTATGCACCTTGGTTCACAATATCATTCATGGTGAAGCCCCTGCCTAAATGTCAGACTTGATAGACCTACCACCCAGGAATGCTTAAAAATCATCCCGAACTTTCCTTAATCTCCACTTCCCCAACTGCAGAGGCCTAAAATACAAATTAATGCATGCATCAACCTTTTCCTATACGAGTACACAGTTCTGGAACACACTACCACGCAACCTGAAAACGATTTACGAATTAACTGACTTCCGCATACTACTGAAGACCCATCTTTTTGACAAAATATATCACAAGGATCAAAACACATAAATTCTTTATATATAGTTAGAAATGTCTCACAATATTTCCTTTTGCACTCTCATCTTACGTACCATCACCACATATGAAACCCCTCACTTATAGCTAGAAATGTGTTATGCCTCATGAAGTTATCCTCAAGTTGCTATCCTATAGTTCTTATTGCCTCATAATGTTATCTTCACTTTGTCTTCTCATAATTCCTCACCATGTAAACCATAATCAAATTGTAACAAATTGTATTTCCATCATTCACGATGTATTGTAAGCCACACTGAGCCTGCAAAGAGGTGGGAAAATGTGGGATACAAATGCAATAAATAATAATAATAAATAATAATAGCCAATGATATATGCAAAGTTTGATTATACTTTAAAGCAGAAACACTGAACTATTTCTCAATCGGAAAGTACGCTTTTTCTTCAGGTACTTTTTCTTTTCCAAATGGGTATAGTTTTGAAAATGCAAAACTGCATGCGTTGAAACATTTTTTGTTCTAACCCTCTTCCTTGGGAATGCCTCTGCCCAATGCAGGTGAAAACAAAACAATGTGAGTGTTTTTACCCACATAAAAGGTGGGCAATTTTCATACAGCCAATTTACTAGTAAATGGCTTTTTTGAAAACTGCCCTCACCACACCTTAGATATAGCATAGCCATAACTTAAAATTTTAGAAAAGAACTTTCTAAAAATCTATTAAACACACTGTGAGGTTAGGTAAAACAAAATTTGCTCCAGTAATGAGAGTGATTTGAAAATAAAAAAAAACACATTTCTATACTGTATAGCAAAGTTACTCACCTGTAGCAGCTGTTCTCCGAGGAAAGCAGGACAAGTATTCTCAGATGTTGGTGACATCCTTGATGGACCCAGTGCAGATGCTGCCCAGCGTTCAGTAACTTCTAGAAGCTTTTGGAAGCCCCCCATCGTGCATGCATGAATGTCTTCCCGCCTGTCTGAGTCGAACAGAACCCGCAGTTGGATTAAAAAAGCATAAAGAATGGAACTCCTAGGGGAGGTGGGAAGGTATGTGAGAGCATGTGTCCTGCTGTCCTCGGAGAACATCTACTACAGGCAACTTCACTTTTTCTGAGGACAAGCAGGACCTAGCATGCTCACATTTGGTAGTTCCTAGCTACCATCCTCACTGAAAACCACAAACAATGGTCAATAGAGACTTGCAACGGCAAGTCCATCAAGAATCTATAATACTAACGACAAAAACAGTCCTGTTGTGAGAGTGCAGCTTAGAATAGAAAAGAATGGGCCTAGGAGGATGGAGCTGTATTCTAGACTCCAAACAAATTCTGCAGAACTGACTGACCAAACCGGCTATCATGTCAGGTATTCTGTTCAATGCAGTAATGAGATGGTCCAGATCACAGTCACAGACATGTAAATGTCAGCATGGAGGCCGGACCTGTTGCCGAAGACAGGATGAAGGAGTGAACTTTTGCCTATGAGAGTAGTAGGTACTCTTTCAACTTGTGCCAGAAAACCTCCTAGAAGTAGAGGTTACAGAAGGAGTGGGCAGAGACAGGGACTTAATAGTACCAGATCTTTTCTTTATGAGGTCTGATATCTCTTCCACATTGTCTCCAAAGAGATTATTGCCTCGGCAAGCGATGTTCACCAACTTTTCCAGAACAGCTGTTCCATGTTTAAGATATGCAACCATGAGAGTCTGTGCATGCAATACCTATAGCGAAAGTCTGAATGTTACATCAAAAGTGGCCCTATGCTTTCTGCACTCCTTCTGCTTAGTGGCTATCTGGCAAAAGTGTGCAACCTGCTCCAGTGGGAAAGTGCCCACAAACTCGAGCACACTATCTATATAAATAAATCCCACCTTGAACGTTCTGAAGCTCCCTCCAACTGTGGCAGTGAAGTCCTGAACTGCTGTAGTCCTCCTGGCTATTCGGACTACTCACCACCGCCCTCAGCCACGCCCCATCTGCGACCTACGCCACGCCCCAACTGGACATAAAAAGCACCATGAACGTTCTGAACCACACTCTGAGGCTTCAAAAGTTCGTATGTTCGAAGCTCTGTAACCACTTTTAAGCACAGTACATCTGTGCGCCGCCATGATCTGAACGAGCGTCACAGCTGCAACACACACGGATGAGCGTCACACCAATAGGAATACAACAAGGGAGGAGCGTCTGAGGCGAAGGCGTCAGTCGCCGTTGCCACGCAACGGAATGCAATCACGCGCCATGCACCTATCAAACAACTCAAACAAAAGAAGGGGCGGACCTACGGCTCGCACAGCACGAGACTGCCGGCCAGCTGAGGAGAATACCACTGCCCTGACAGTGCTATCCTGCAGAACCTGCCGCTCCGAACTGCCATCCGAACCTGCACCAACAAACAACAAAAAAAGTGAACAGACAGCCTCCAGCAGCCTTCGGGATACACACTAACCAAAAAAAAAAAAAACACAAGTGAAGAAACAGCCTCCAGCAGCCTTCGGGACCCACACTAACAAAACAAAAAAAAAAAAAGGTGAATAAACAGCCTCCAGCCACCTCAACAGGGGACTTCACAAAAAGCAAAGCAAGAAGATAAAACCAACTGCAGTCTTCTCTGGACCAGGTTCACAGCCGCCCTGAACCGCCCTGATACTGCAGCACTAACAACAGGGCAAGCTGGATGAGGTTCACAGACACCGATCCTGCAGACAGCAGTGCAACGTGTAAACCAATAGGTACAATTAAGGGGGCAGAAACTTTAAGGGAGGGGGCATGGAACTTGAAGGGGAGACAGACAAACACATGGAGAGGGGGTGAGAGAACAGAATGGGAGGGAAGGGGAGAGGAAAAATTATGCAGATGGAGGGCATGGTAAAGAGAGCACAATCCCTGGATAAAAGAAAGAATTCAAAACAGAAACATGGGGGGGGGCACCCTTACATTGCCACTCACAGGAGGGAAGGGGGGAAAACTAACAGAAAGGGGGGGGGGGACTGCACTTCACACAGAAGGAGGGGGCCATGCACACATACACACAGTCTTTCACTCTCTGTGTCACTGTGACACACACACACACTCTCTCACTGTCACACCCACATTCTCACACAGGCATACACTGTTTCAATGCCCACCCCTGTGTTTGAAGGGGAGACAGACAAACACATGGAGAGGGGGTGAGAGAACAGAATGGGAGGGAAGGGGAGAGGAAAAATTATGCAGAAGGAGGGCATGGTAAAGAGAGCACAATCCCTGGATAAAAGAAAGAATTCAAAACAGAAACATGGGGGGGGGGGGGGCACCCTTACATTGCCACTCACAGGAGGGAAGGGGGGAAAACTAACAGAAAGGGGGGGACTGCACTTCACACAGAAGGAGGGGGCCATGCACACATACACACAGTCTTTCACTCTCTGTGTCACTGTGACACACACTCTCTCGAACACACACACACACACTCTGTCTCACTGTCACACCCACATTCTCACACAGGCATACACTGTTTCAATGCCCACCCCTGTGGTCCTGCAACAGCTTAAAGGAAGGATATGGAGACACACACTCACGCTCTCTCTCACATACAACCACTCTACAAATCTCTGTTTCTCACTGTCACACACACCATGTCTCACACATACACATACACTCTGTCTCAGTCCCGCCCCTCTGGTCACAGAACTTCAGACACAAAGGGTGCGGGTACCTGCACTTTCGAAGGAATGAGGGAGTCATGAACACACACAGACACATACTCTGCCACACTGTAGCACAGTGTCACACACAGACACAATCTCTGTCTCACATACACTCTTTCACTCTCTGTGTCTGACTGTGACACACACTCTTTCAAACACACACACAATTGCTGGATTAAAAAAAGGAAAAGGAACTGAAAAACCAAACACGGGGGGGGGGGGGGGGGGGGGGGGGAAACGACCCTGCACCTCGGACAGAAGAAAGGGGTCACACACACACAGTCTCACACACACATAACCGCTCTCTCTCACTTGCAACCAGTCTTTCACTCTCTGTGTCTAACTGTCACACACACTCTCACACACACTCACACATACACTCAGACTCACTGCTCGCTGCTATGGTCCCAGAACTTAAAACACAAAGGGTGGGGGTACCTGCACTTCTGACAGTATTAGGGGGTCATGCACACACATACACACATACTATGGCACACTGTACCTCAGTGTCACACACACACACTCTCTCTCTCACACACAAACTCACACTTTTCCACTCTCTGTGTGTCACTGTGACACACTCAAACACACACACACAATCAGTCTCTCTGTCACACCCACACTCTCACACACATATACACTTTGATTCACTGCCCACCCCCGTACTCCTGCAAGGGCTTGCTGGAAGGAGAAGAATATGGAGACATTATAATACTTTTCTAACAACTCTGTAGTTACCAAAAACAAACAAACAAAAATAAACCATTGCTAGCGCCCGTTTCCTTTCAAACAGAAACGGGCCTTTTTTACTAGTTCTTCTATAAAGTCTTCAAGTAAATGCTCACATAGACCTAGTAGAACTGGATACAGAAAATAAGCATTGAGTTTTGAAAAACCCCTCTCCAAAATAATTCAAAAGTGCGAGTATACCTGCCTAGGGGAGCAAAGACTTGGGTCCTCGAGTGTCTCGCTCTTTTGAAAGTGGATTCCACAATGGGATGGTACAGAAAGCTGTGGCTTTTAGAATCCAGAAGACTTCTGGACTCTGTATATGGAGTTTGCCTTCTTAGGAACATAGAGAGTGGGGTTTCCCAATTCTTCATCTGTGCATCTTTAAGGATATCATTAATGGGAACTGTACAGCTTACTTAGGAGTGGAACCATAGTCAAGGATGATCAACATCTCATCCATGGGCTCACCCTCAACCTCCAAATCTGGTTAAATGCTGGTGCATATTGTTAAAAAATGGAGTGGATCCCGGTATGTACTGGCTTTCCAGGATCACACAGGGGTGGTTAAAAAATAAGGCCCAAGATATAGCAGACATATTCTTGTCTTACTATAAGAACTTGTACAAAGCAGAAGCAGGGGCATAGCCACGGGTGGGCCTGGGTGGGCCTGGGCCCGCCCACTTTGGGCTCAGGCCCACCCAGCAACGATGTAGAGAGATGTAAAAAGAATTGATCTTCCACCGGCACACTGCAGGCCTTCTTTCCGTCTCCGTCCTGCCGCTACTTCTGCCCTCCGGCTCCGTTGTCATCTTTGTTCGTTCTTCTGCTGCTTATCTGCAGCGGTTCCGGATTTGCGATTCTGCGCGCTACCAAGGCTGTCTGTATGCTGCCTGCGACTGCTTCCTCTGCACTGGCCCCGCCTCTTCAGAAGGTGGGGCCAGCGCAGAGGAAGCAGTCGCAGCAGGCAGCATACAGATAGCCTTGGCAGTGCGCGGATCCGGAACCGCTGCAGATAAGCAGCAGAAGAACGAACAAAGATGACAACGAAGCTGGAGGGCAGAAGTAGCGGCAGGACGGAGACGGACCCGGTGCCGTGCAGCTCTGCTCAGCTGTAGCGTTAGATTGAGGCGCTGCCCGAAGGGGAGGGAGGGGAAAGAAGGCCTGCAGCCAGCGTGCCAGACTGTGGCTGGGGAAAGGGGGGGGGGAAAACCTGTGTGTGTGTGGTGGGTGGGGGGTCGGGGAGAGACAGGACCACTGTTGGGATGAGGGAGTGACTGTGAGACAGAGTAGAAGTAGGTGGGGGGAGGGACGGAGAGATGCTGCAAGGGAAAAGAGAGGGAAAATTGTTGGGCATGGGAGAAGAAAACGTGTTGGACATGGAAGTGGAAGGGAGAGGAGAAAGAGGGAAGATGGATCCAGGGAGAGAAGATAGAAAATGGATGGTAGGGAAGAGAAAGGGAAAATGCTGGACAATGGGGGAGGGGAGAGAGATGGGACAGGAAGATGCTGGTGGTGGGAGGTAAAAGAGATATCAGGCTACGAGGGTGAAGAGGGTAGAAAGAGGGAACAGATGCTGGGCTGGAAGGGTGGAGGGAGGGAGACACTGGGAATGGTAGAAAGCATGGGGGAGAGGCCCAGGGAGTGGAGATGGCAAGGAAAAAATGAGAGAATAGTGATCACAGGGGGTAGAAATATGGTAATGGTGTATAGATCGAAGATGGAAGGGAATGGAAAGCTGCGGAGAGAGATGGGGAATGGGAGAGCTAGTGGGTGAAAGGAGATAGAAATGTGATACATATCTGAAAAGTAAAAAGAAGGAAAAGATTTAGAAAGAGGATGAAATTTTGAGTGTACAGAGGCAGAAAAGAAAAAAAAAAGAAAGGAAAGAGCTAAAATGGCAGGATCAATATTTCAGAGGTAGGTGTTGTGAGGAAATGAAACGACAGGAGAAAATAGACAAATGGACAACCGCTTGAAGAATTAGCAGAAGACAGACAGAAATTGGAACCAACATGATGGAAAAATAAAATGTCCAGACAACAAAGGTAGGAAAATCATTTTACTTTGAATATTTTAAATGGAATATGTTAACTTTGGGAAATGTGCATAGCGAATGTCTTTTTGTTGTGTGGAAATGCGCTTTTGTTTTGTTTTGGGGTTTTTTTCTCCAGTGTTGCAGTACATGCTGAGGTTCCCAGTTCAATTTTGTCTATATATTTTTATTTCTAATTTGTGATGGTCTGTCAGTGTGACTTTAATGGCAGATGAGGAGATTGGAGAGGAGAGGGAATTGGGGGAGGGGTTTTATTTTCTGCCCTGGTCACCAGCATGGCTAACGGCAGCCCTGACCCTTGCTGTAGCTAGTGGGGATTCCCAAGCCCTACTAGCTGGGGTCTCTTCTGAAGCTGGCCAGAGATGCCTTCTACTGAGCTTGGCAGATGGGGGCAGCATCCTGGAGCCACTGACAACTAAGCATGTATGGGGTGCTGGCATCAGTGGCTCGAGGAGTTGCTGCTGCCTACTGGGCTTGGTGGAGAGGAGTTCTGGCCATCTTTACTGGAGGCCTTCAGCTGACAGAGATTGGGGATCCTCATCTGCTAAAGTATTTATATTTTGAATTGGGAAGTGCTGGGGAAGAGAGAAAATTTTGTGCCCACCCACTTTGTGCTCAGGCCCACCCAAAATTGGCTGTCTGGCTACGCCACTGAGCAGAAGTAACAGATTTAGAAGCTCCCTCTGTGGTTTATCTACAGAACTCTTTACTTCCTCAATTTTCCCTCAAGGTGATAGATCTTCTTAATAGACCTCTGCAAGCCAAAGAACTTCTATTAACTACTATGAAAGGCCTAAAAATTTTGACTGTTACTGATCCAGATGGATTTCTACGTGGGTTTTATAAAGTCCTGCAACTTCAGCTCTGTGGTCCTTTAAAAAGTTATTATGAAGTATTGATAACACATAAGTAAGTTACTTAGAAAGACTGAGGCCCTTGTTACACTTATTCCTAAAGCAAGAAAAAGGAAGAAACACCTCTACCCACAAGCACAAGTCCAAAACCTCCAAAGTAGGGATGTCAAACAGCCTTTCCAAAGCAAATCCAAGAGGAGACTCGAAAGTAAACACAAAAGTGAACCTTAACATCAAGTAAAACCAGGACTCAACATGGAGTCATTTTTCAGCATAAAATGCCTGCCTCAAGAGTCAAAGCTATGTACAAATAGAAAGATATATTCATATATACATATATATACTTAAATAGAAAACATGCAAAGTGTAGAAAGTAAAAACAATCTTGTGTTATGGTTAGGGCTACTCGTCTATAGTGGATGCGTTTGGGTAGAGAAGGTTGGGGGGGGGGGGTGGTTGCTGAATTGTCTATTCCTGTTTAGATTTCTTATCCTAGAATGGCGAGGGAGAATTTAGGTAGATCAGTTAATTATGTTAATTTGATAGAATGTATTTAGAATGTGCCACATTAAATTCCTACAATAGTTAGAAGTAGGAATATTAAGAAGTATGACTCTTTTAAAGGCAAAAAAACAGTTTAATTGCTGAGGGTCTTTTTTCAGAAAGATAATGTATATCTTGTAATGCCTCTGAGATTTCTTCTTATACTCCTATTCCTTGCTTTTATAGTAATATGAAATCAGTACTGAATAGGGTAGAAATTGTCAAGGATATGGATAGTGAACATCAAATAGGTCTGTTTTTTTATAACTGAATCATGGCTGACACTGATGATCCTAGGTTGAAAATTTTATGTCCACCTGGGTATAAAATAGTCAATTTACCTAGACTTCAAAAAAGTGGAGGGGGATTATTAATTATATATAAGGCTTTTTTGACCTTGTGGTCAAGGATGCAGTAAGTTCTCTTGAGCTGGAAATTTTGGCATGTAACATTAAAGATGTAGCTTTCAAGAATAAAATTTGTTGCATTTAAGTATATTGTTTCCCTGGAAAATGGTTAGATTTGAGGGACAATTTTATACAGTGGGGGAAATAAGTATTTGATCCCTTGCTGATTTTGTAAGTTTGCCCACTGACAAAGACATGAGCAGCCCATAATTGAAGGGTAGGTTATTGGTAACAGTGAGAGATAGCACATCACAAATTAAATCCGGAAAATCACATTGTGGAAAGTATATGAATTTATTTGCATTCTGCAGAGGGAAATAAGTATTTAATCCCTCTGGCAAACAAGACCTAATACTTGGTGGCAAAACCCTTGTTGGCAAGCACAGCGGTCAGACGTCTTCTGTAGTTGATGATGAGGTTTGCACACATGTCAGGAGGAATTTTGGTCCACTCCTCTTTGCAGATCATCTCTAAATCATTAAGAGTTCTGGGCTGTCGCTTGGCAACTCGCAGCTTCAGCTCCCTCCATAAGTTTTCAATGGGATTAAGGTCTGGTGACTGGCTAGGCCACTCCATGACCCTAATGTGCTTCTTCCTGAGCCACTCCTTTGTTGCCTTGGCTGTATGTTTTGGGTCATTGTCGTGCTGGAAGACCCAGCCACGACCCATTTTTAAGGCCCTGGCGGAGGGAAGGAGGTTGTCACTCAGAATTGTACGGTACATGGCCCCATCCATTCTCCCATTGATGCGGTGAAGTAGTCCTGTGCCCTTAGCAGAGAAACACCCCCAAAACATAACATTTCCACCTCCATGCTTGACAGTGGGGACGGTGTTCTTTGGGTCATAGGCAGCATTTCTCTTCCTCCAAACACGGCGAGTTGAGTTCATGCCAAAGAGCTCAATTTTTGTCTCATCTGACCACAGCACCTTCTCCCAATCACTCTCGGCATCATCCAGGTGTTCACTGGCAAACTTCAGACGGGCCGTCACATGTGCCTTCCGGAGCAGGGGGACCTTGCGGGCACTGCAGGATTGCAATCCGTTATGTCGTAATGTGTTACCAATGGTTTTCGTGGTGACAGTGGTCCCAGCTGCCTTGAGATCATTGACAAGTTCCCCCCTTGTAGTTGTAGGCTGATTTCTAACCTTCCTCATGATCAAGGATACCCCACGAGGTGAGATTTTGCGTGGAGCCCCAGATCTTTGTCGATTGACAGTCATTTTGTACTTCTTCCATTTTCTTACTATGGCACCAACAGTTGTCTCCTTCTCGCCCAGCGTCTTACTGATGGTTTTGTAGCCCATTCCAGCCTTGTGCAGGTGTATGATCTTGTCCCTGACATCCTTAGACAGCTCCTTGCTCTTGGCCATTTTGTAGAGGTTAGAGTCTGACTGATTCACTGAGTCTGTGGACAGGTGTCTTTCATACAGGTGACCATTGCCGACAGCTGTCTGTCATGCAGGTAACGAGTTGATTTGGAGCATCTACCTGGTCTGTAGGGGCCAGATCTCTTACTGGTTGGTGGGGGATCAAATACTTATTTCCCTCTGCAGAATGCAAATAAATTCATATACTTTCCACAATGTGATTTTCCGGATTTAATTTGTGATGTGCTATCTCTCACTGTTACCAATAACCTACCCTTCAATTATGGGCTGCTCATGTCTTTGTCAGTGGGCAAACTTACAAAATCAGCAAGGGATCAAATACTTATTTCCCCCACTGTATATTTCATGTCTAGAAATGTGGTGAATTATGATTCATTTTTAATGTTAGGAGATATAAATTTACATTTGAATTTAATTATTTCAAAACTGAAGATTTTTTAAATATATTAGATCGATATGGTTTTGAATTATCTACTACTACTACTTGGCAGAGCCAATGGTTGGGAGGCGGGGCTAGTGCTGGGCAGACTTATACGGTCTGTGCCGGGGCTGGTCGGTGAGATAGTGCTGGGCAGACTTATACGGTCTGTGCCAGAGCCGGTGGTGGGAGGCGGGGCTGGTGGTTGGGAGGTGGGGATAGTACTGGGCGGACTTATACGGTCTGTGCCCTGAAAAAGGCAGGTACAAATCAAGGTCAGGTATACACAAAAACTAGCACATATGAGTTTATCTTGTTGGGCAGACTGGATGGACCATGCAGGTCTTTTTCTGACGTCTATGTTACTACTTATCATTTCTAAAGCGCTACTAGACGTACACAGTGCTGTACACTTGAACATGAAGAGGCAGTCCCTGCTCGACAGAGCTTACAATCTACTTAGGACAAACAAACAGTACAAACAAGAGATAAGGGAATATTAAAGTGAGGATGATAAAATAAGCGTTCTGAACAAGTGAATAAGGGTTAGGAGTTAAAAGCTGCATCAAAAAGGTGGGCTTTTAGCTTAGATTTAAAGACGGCCAGAGATGGAGCTTGACGTACCAGCTCAGGAAGTCTATTCCAGGCATATGGTGCAGCAAGATAAAAGGAACGGAGTCTGGAGTTAGCAGTGGAGGAGAAGGGTGCAGATAAGAGAGATTTACCCAGTAAACGGAGTTCCCTGGGAGGTATGTAGGGAGAGATGAGAGTGGAGAGGTACTGAGGAGCTGCAGAGTGAATGCACTTATAGGTCAGTAAGAGGAGTTTGAACTGTATGCGGAAACGGATAGGAAGCCAGTGAAGTGACTTGAGGAGAGGGCTAATATGAGCATAACGACACTGGCGGAATATTAGTCGTGCAGCAGAATTTTGAATAGATTGAAGAGGAGAGAGATGGCTAAGTGGGAGACCTGTGAGAAGCAAGATGCAATAGTCTAAGCGAGAGGTGATAAGAGTGTGGATGAAAGGAAAGGACGAATTTTGCTGATATTATAGAGAAAGAAACGACAGGTTTTAGCAGTCTGCTGAATATGTGCAGAGAAGGAGAGGGAGGAGTCAAAGATGACCCCAAGGTTACGAGCTGATGAGACAGGAAGGATGAGAGTGTTATCCACAGAAATAGAGAATGGGGGAGGAGGAGAGGTTGGTTTAGGGGGAAAGATAAGAAGCTCAGTCTTGGTCATGTTTAGTTTCAGATGGCACTGAGACATCCAGGCAGCAATGTCAGACAGGCAGGCTGATACTTCGGCCTGGATTCCTGCTGAGATTTCTGGTGTGGAGAGGTAGATCTGGGAGTCATCAGCGTAAAGATGATACTGAAAACCATGGGATGAGATCAGAGTACCAAGGGAAGAAGTACAGATGGAGAAAAGAGGTCCCAGGACAGATCCCTGAGGTACACCAACTGACAGTGGGATAGAAGTAGAGGAGGATCCACTAGAGTATACACTAAAGGTACGCTGGGAGAGATAAGAAGAAAACCAGGAAAGAACAGAGCCCTGAAATCCAAGTGAGGACAGCGTATCAAGGAGTAGGCTGTGATCAACAGTGTCAAAAGCAGCAAATAGATCGAGAAGGATGAGGATAGAATAGAGACCTTAGGATCTAGCCAGGAACAGATCATTGGATACTTTAGCAAGCGCTGTTTCAGTTGAATGAAGGGGGCGAAAGCCAGATTGAAGTGGATCAAGAATAGCTTGAGATGAAAGAAAGTCAAGGCAATGGTGGTGAACAGCTCGTTCAAATATCTTGGATAGGAAAGGGAGGAGGGAGATGGGGCGATAGTTGGAAGGACAGGTAGGGTTCAATGAAGGTTTTTTTAAGGAGTGGTGTGACTACGGCATGTTTGAAGGCATCAGGAACAGTCGCAGTGGACAGTGAAAGATTGAGGCTATGACAGATAAAAGGGATGACAGTAGGAGAGATAGTGTTAAGTAGATGGGTAGGAATAGGATCAGAGGAACAGGTAGTTAGTTTCGAGGAGGAAAGAAGATGTGTAGCTTCCTCTTCAGTGATTTCAGAAAAGGAGGCAGGGGTTGGAGGGTTGAGAGAATGGACTAAGGGAAGGAGAGTTGGAGGTGACCTGGTTGAGAATTCAAGTTTAGTCTTGTGAACCTTATCATGAAAGAACTCAGCCAGAGTCTGGGGGGAAAGGGAAGGCACTTTGAGGAGAGAGTTCAGTGTGGCAAAGAGACGTCGAGGGTTTGAGCCAAGAGAATTTGTCAACTGGATGTAATAGTCCTGTTTGGCAAGTAAAAGAACAGACTGGAAGGAGGTCAGCAAGAATTTGAAATGTATGAAGTCAGCATGGGCACAGGATTTCAGCCAAAGGCATTCTGCAGAGCGGGCACAGGAACATAGGTAGCAGATTCTAGAGGTCAGCCAAGGCTGGGGTTTGGTACATTTTACAGAACGGGGAATGGGAGGAGCAAGAGTACTCAGAGCAGAGGACAGAATAGTATTATAGGAAGAGACAGCCTCATTGACAGGCTTGGAAAACATAGTGGTAGAGAGGAGATTTGAAACATTGGAGGACAGAGTAGAAGGGTCAATAGCCTGAAGATTCCTAAATGTATTGGTTAAGATTGGACAGGACTGGGGAGGAGGGTGTTTAAGTGTGAAAGTTATAAAATGATGGTCAGAGAGGGGAAGAGTTGAGGCACAGAAACTGGAGAATGAGCAGTTTGAGAAGAGGATAAGATGATCAGAAATGACCAAATCTCATGAGAAGGAGCATTTGTTTGATTTTAGCTTTTTTAAATTCTCAGGATTGTAATTTTCAATTTAATTCATGTAGTCCTGTTCCGTGGTCAGATCATTATTTAACTGAGTTTACTATTAGATGGAGGGAGGCTGGGAAAACAAAAGGTAATCTATTTATTTGTATGAGTTTTACTAAAGGAAAAATAGATCAGGAAAAGTTTTGGAATAGAATGGATGCACTGATCTTTTCAGGAGAACTAGAGGAGGATAATTTAATTTATGGGTGGAGTACTTTGAGTAAAGTCTTGCTGGATGAGACTGATTCCCTTTTCTAAATATTCTCATTTTCAAGGGTGCAAAGTGGTTTGATGATGAGCTGAGGTTGCTAAAATGGGCTGCTAGAAAATTGGACTGAAGTTGGAAGAAAAATCAAACAGATGAGAATAGGAAGATCTGGAGACAGGCTATTCATAAATATGTTTGCTCTCTCTACTAAAAGGAAGGAGCATTATTCACAACTTACTTTTTCAGACATCCCTGATTTGAACAAGGATGCAGAGATAGCAGGGGATAGAATCTGAAGTACTTTCAGTAGTACAGATGTCCAAAACAAATGTTGAAACGTTATGCTAAATCTATTTGTTGTCTGGATACTTGCCCCCCCCCCCCCCCCCCCAGCTTTTATGTTTTATTATCAGATTGGATAATTATTGTCTAGCTAAGGGACAGTTTCCAGAAGCAGGGGGAGGGAGGAGTGATATTGTGTTGACTCCTATACCAAAAGATCCTAAGGGGAGTTTACAAGCGTAACAACTTTTAGACCAGTAGCATCAATTCCGTTCTTTACTAAGATTATGTAATACTGGGTTATGGTGCAGTTAGAGGACTATTTGACTAAATTCAACCTATTACATTATTCACAATCATGGTTTCGTAAAGCCTATAGTACTGAATACTTTTGGGGCACTGGTAGCACAAGGAAGGCAATTGTTGAGTCAAGGCCAGAATTTAATAATTATCCAAACTGATATATCGAGCTCCTTTGATCTAGTGGAACATGCTGTTTTATTATATTTCCTGGATAGCATTGAATTTACATGTGCAGTGCTTGACTGGTTCAGGGTTTTTTTTAAAAGACAGAAATTATAGAGTCAAGATGCAGCCCATTTTATCGGCTGCTTGGGTTCCAGAATACAGGGTACCGCATGGATCTCCCTTTTCACCGTTATTATTTAAAGTTTAGTTACAGTGCTTAGGGACTGTGCTTGAACAATTGAAAGTGTGTTTTTAAAAAATATTTATACAGATGACATTACTATTTTATTGCCAGTTCCCATAGAATACAAGGATATTTTAAATAGAATTCAGGAATGTTTTGGTGCCATTGAACACTGGGCAACAGCTTTGCGATTAATACAATCAGGAAAAAACTAAATTTTACGGCTGGATTCTCCTAAAGATGTTCAGAGAAAGAAAAATTGTACTATTGGAAATATGCAGTTTAAATTTGAATTCTCAACTTGAGTTTTAGGCGTAGAGGTGGATAGTCAATTGACTATGATTAAAAGAAACGCCTTCAGAAAATGGAAGAAGGAACCGTCTGAAAATAACAAGAAGCAGCATAAGGAGTGTCAAAGCAAATGCAAGGCGCAGATAAAGAAGGCCAAGAGGGATTACGAAAAAAAGATAGCATTAGAGGCAAAAAAACATAGTAAAACATTTTTTTGGTATATTAAAAGCAGGAAGCCGGCAAAAGAATCGGTTGGGCCGCTGGATGACCGAGGGGTAAAAGGGGCGATCATAAGACGTAGCGGAGAGACTGAATGAATTCTTTGCTTCGGTCTTCACCGAGGAAGATTTGGGTGGGATACCGGTGTCGGAAATGGTATTTCAAGCGGACGAGTCGGAGAAACTTACTGACTTCACGGTAAACCTGGAGGACGTAATGGGGCAGTTCGGCAAACTGAAGAGTAGCAAATCTCCTGGACCGGATGGTATTCACCCTAGAGTACTGATAGAACTGAAAAATGAGCTTGCGGAGCTACTGCTAGTGATATGCAACTTATCCTTAAAATCGAGCGTGGTACCGGAAGATTGGAGGGTGGCCAATGTAACGCCCATTTTTAAAAAAGGCTCCAGGGGAGATCCGGGAAATTATAGACCGGTGAGTCTGACGTCGGTGCCGGGGAAAATGGTAGAGGCTATTATTAAAAACAAAATTACAGAGCACATCCGAGGACATGGATTACTGAGACCGAGTCAGCACGGCTTTTGTGTGGGGAAATCTTGCCTGACCAATTTACTTCAATTCTTTGAAGGAGTAAACAAACATGTGGACAAAGGGGAGCCAGTTGATATTGTGTATCTGGATTTTCAAAAGGCGTTTGACAAGGTACCTCATGAAAGGCTACAGAGGAAATTGGAGGGTCATGGGATAGGAGGAAATGTCCTATTGTGGATTAAAAACTGGTTAAAGGATAGGAAACAGAGAGTGGGGTTAAATGGGCAGTATTCACAATGGAGAAGGGTAGTTAGTGGGGTTCCTAAGGGGTCTGTGCTAGGACCGCTGCTTTTTAATATATTTATAAATGATTTAGAGATGGGAGTAACTAGCGAGGTAATTAAATTTGCTGATTTCACAAAGTTATTCAAAGTCATTAACTCGCGACAGGACTGTGAAAAATTACAAGAGGACCTTACGAGACTGGGAGACTGGGCGGCTAAATGGCAGATGACGTTTAATGTGAGCAAGTGCAAGGTGATGCATGTGGGAAAAAAGAACCCGAATTATAGCTACGTCATGCAAGGTTCCACGTTAGGAGTTACGGACCAAGAAAGGGATCTGGGTGTCGTCGTCGATAACACACTGAAACCTTCTGCTCAGTGTGCTGCTGCGGCTAGGAAAGCAAATAGAATGTTGGGTATTATTAGGAAAGGTATGGAAAACAGGTGTGAGGATGTTATAAAGCGAATGCTACATACCTGTAGAAGGTATTCTCCGAGGACAGCAGGCTGATTGTTCTCACTGATGGGGGTGACATCCTCGGCAGCCCCTCCAATCGGAATCTTCCTAGCAAAGTCCTTTGCTAGCTCTCGCGCGCACCGCGCATGCGCGGCCGTCTTCCCGCCCGAAACCGGCTCGAGCCGGCCAGTCCAGAATGTAGCAAGACAATACACTTCAAGGGAAGACTCAACTCCAAAGGGGAGACGGGCGGGTTTGTGAGAACAATCAGCCTGCTGTCCTCGGAGAATACCTTCTACAGGTATGTAGCATTCGCTTTCTCCGAGGACAAGCAGGCTGCTTGTTCTCACTGATGGGGTATCCCTAGCCCCCAGGCTCACTCAAAACAATAACCATGGTCAATAGGACCTCGCAACGGCGAGGACATAACTGAGATTGACCTAAAAAAATTTACCAACTAACTGAGAGTGCAGCCTGGAACAGAACAAACAGGGCCCTCGAGGGGTGGAGTTGGATCCTAAAGCCCAAACAGGTTCTGAAGAACTGACTGCCCGAACCGACTGTCGCGTCGGGTATCCTGCTGCAGGCAGTAATGAGATGTGAATGTGTGGACAGATGACCACGTCGCAGCTTTGCAAATTTCTTCAATGGAGGCTGACTTCAAGTGGGCTACCGACGCAGCCATGGCTCTAACATTATGAGCCGTGACATGACCCTCAAGAGCCAGCCCCGCCTGGGCGTAAGTGAAGGAAATGCAATCTGCTAGCCAATTGGATATGGTGCGTTTCCCTACAGCCACTCCCCTCCTATTGGGGTCAAAAGAAACAAACAATTGGGCGGACTGTCTGTGGGGCTGTGTCCGCTCCAGATAGAAGGCCAATGCTCTCTTGCAGTCCAATGTGTGCAGCTGACGTTCAGCAGGGCAGGAATGAGGACGGGGAAAGAATGTTGGCAAGACAATTGACTGGTTCAGATGGAACTCCGACACGACCTTTGGCAAGAACTTAGGGTGAGTGCGGAGGACTACTCTGTTATGATGAAATTTGGTGTAAGGAGCCTGGGCTACCAGGGCCTGAAGCTCACTGACCCTACGAGCTGAAGTAACTGCCACCAAGAAAATGACCTTCCAGGTCAAGTACTTCAGATGGCAGGAATTCAGTGGCTCAAAAGGAGGTTTCATCAGCTGGGTGAGAACGACATTGAGATCCCATGACACTGTAGGAGACTTGACAGGGGGCTTTGACAAAAGCAAACCTCTCATGAAGCGAACAACTAAAGGCTGTCCCGAGATCGGCTTACCTTCCACATGGTAATGGTATGCACTGATTGCGCTAAGGTGAACTCTTACAGAGTTGGTCTTGAGACCAGACTCAGACAAGTGCAGAAGGTATTCAAGCAGGGTCTGTGTAGGACAAGAGCGAGGAGCTAGGGCCTTGCTGTCACACCAGACGGCGAACCTCCTCCACAGAAAGAAGTAACTCCTCTTGGTGGAATCTTTCCTGGAAGCAAGCAAGACGCGGGAGACACCCTCTGACAGACCCAAAGAGGCAAAGTCTACGCTCTCAACGTCCAGGCCGTGAGAGCCAGGGACCGGAGGCTGGGATGCAGAAGAGCCCCTTCGTTCTGCGTGATGAGGGTCGGAAAACACTCCAATCTCCACGGTTCTTCGGAGGATAACTCCAGAAGAAGAGGGAACCAGATCTGACGCGGCCAAAAAGGAGCAATCAGAATCATGGCGCCTCGGTCTTGTTTGAGTTTCAACAAAGTCTTCCCCACCAGAGGAATGGGAGGATAAGCATACAGCAGGCCTTCCCCCCAATCCAGGAGGAAGGCATCCGAAGCCAGTCTGCCGTTGGCCTGAAGCCTGGAACAGAACTGAGGGACTTTGTGGTTCACTCGAGATGCGAAGAGATCCACCAAGGGGGTGCCCCACGCTTGGAAGATCTGGCGCACCACTCGGGAGTTGAGCGACCACTCGTGAGGTTGCATAATCCTGCTCAACCTGTCGGCCAGACTGTTGTTTACACCTGCCAGATATGTGGCTTGGAGCACCATGCCTAGACGGCGAGCCCAGAGCCACATGCTGACGGCTTCCTGACACAGGGGGCGAGATCCGGTGCCCCCCTGCTTGTTGACATAGTACATGGCAACCTGGTTGTCTGTCTGAATTTGGATAATTTGGTGGGACAGCCGATCTCTGAAAGCCTTCAGAGCGTTCCAGATCGCTCGCAACTCCAGGAGATTGATCTGTAGACCGCGTTCCTGGAGGGACCAGCTTCCTTGGGTGTGAAGCCCATTGACATGAGCTCCCCATCCCAGGAGAGACGCATCCGTTGTCAGCACTTTTTGTGGCTGAGGAATTTGGAAAGGACGTCCCAGAGTCAAATTGGACCAGATTGTCCACCAATACAGGGATTCGAGAAAACTCGTGGACAGGTGGATCACGTCTTCTAGACCCCCAGCAGCCTGGAACCACTGGGAGGCTAGGGTCCATTGAGCAGATCTCATGTGAAGACGGGCCATGGGAGTCACATGGACTGTGGAGGCCATGTGGCCCAGCAATCTCAACATCTGCCGAGCTGTGATCTGCTGGGACGCTCGCACCCGCGAGACGAGGGACAACAAGTTGTTGGCCCTCGCCTCTGAGAGATAGGCGCGAGCCGTCCGAGAATCCAGCAGAGCTCCTATGAATTCGAGCTTCTGCACTGGGAGAAGATGGGACTTTGGATAATTTATCACAAACCCCAGCAGCTCCAGGAGGCGAATAGTCATCTGCATGGACTGCAGGGCTCCTGCCTCGGATGTGTTCTTCACCAGCCAATCGTCGAGATATGGGAACACATGCACCCCCAGCCTGCGAAGTGCCGCTGCTACCACAGCTAGGCACTTTGTGAACACCCTGGGCGCAGAGGCGAGCCCAAAGGGTAGCACACAGTACTGGAAGTGGCGTGTGCCCAACTGAAATCGCAGATACTGTCTGTGAGCTGGCAGTATCGGGATGTGTGTGTAGGCATCCTTCAAGTCCAGAGAGCATAGCCAATCGTTTTGCTGGATCATGGGGAGAAGGGTGCCCAGGGAAAGCATCCTGAACTTTTCTTTTACGAGATATTTGTTCAGGGCCCTTAGGTCTAGGATGGGACGCATCCCCCCTGTTTTCTTTTCCACAAGGAAGTACCTGGAATAGAATCCCAGCCCTTCTTGCCCGGATGGCACGGGCTCGACCGCATTGGCGCTGAGAAGGGCGGAGAGTTCCTCTGCAAGTACCTGCTTGTGCTGGAAGCTGTAAGACTGAGCTCCCGGTGGACAATTTGGAGGTTTGGAGGCCAAATTGAGGGTGTATCCTTGCCGGACTATTTGCAGAACCCACTGATCGGAGGTTATGAGAGGCCACCTTTGGTGAAAAGCTTTCAACCTCCCTCCGACTGGCAGGTCGCCCGACACTGACACTTGGATGTCGGCTATGCTCTGCTGGAGCCAGTCAAAAGCTCGCCCCTTGCTTTTGCTGGGGAGCCGCGGGGCCTTGCTGGGGCGCACGCTGCTGACGAGAGCGAGCGCGCTGGGGCTTAGCCTGGGCCGCAGGCTGTCGGGAAGGAGGATTGTACCTACGCTTACCAGAAGTATAGGGAACAGTCTTCCTTCCCCCGAAAAATCGTCTACCTGTAGAGGTAGAAGCTGAAGGCTGCCGGCGGGAGAACTTGTCGAATGCGGTGTCCCGCTGGTGGAGAGACTCTACCACCTGCTCGACTTTTTCACCAAAAATGTTGTCCGCACGGCAAGGCGAGTCCGCAATCCGCTGCTGGATTCTATTCTCCAGGTCGGCGGCACGCAGCCATGAGAGCCTGCGCATCACCACACCTTGAGCAGCGGCCCTGGACGCAACATCAAAAGTGTCATAAACTCCTCTGGCCAGGAATTTTCTGCACGCCTTCAGCTGCCTGACCACCTCCTGAAAAGGCTTGGCTTGCTCAGGGGGAAGAGCATCAACCAAGCCCGCCAACTGTCGCACATTGTTCCGCATGTGTATGCTCGTGTAGAGCTGGTAAGACTGAATTTTGGCCACGAGCATAGAGGAATGGTAGGCCTTCCTCCCAAAGGAGTCTAAGGTTCTAGAGTCTTTGCCCGGGGGCGCCGAAGCATGCTCCCTAGAACTCTTAGCCTTCTTTAGGGCCAGATCCACAACTCCAGAGTCGTGAGGCAACTGAGTGCGCATCAGCTCTGGGTCCCCATGGATCCGGTACTGGGACTCGATCTTCTTGGGGATGTGGGGATTAGTTAAAGGCTTGGTCCAGTTCGCCAGCAATGTCTTTTTGAGGACATGGTGCAGGGGAACAGTGGACGCTTCCTTAGGTGGAGAAGGATAGTCCAGGAGCTCAAACATTTCAGCCCTGGGCTCGTCCTCCACAACCACCGGGAAGGGGATGGCCGTAGACATCTCCCGGACAAAGGAAGCAAAAGACAGACTCTCGGGAGGAGAAAGCTGTCTTTCAGGAGAGGGAGTGGGATCAGAAGGTAGACCCTCAGACTCCTCGTCAGAGAAATATCTGGGGTCTTCTTCTTCCTCTCACGAGGCCTCACCCTCGGTGTCAGACACAAGTTCACGGACCTGCGTCTGCAACCGTGCCCGGCTCGACTCCGTGGAGCCACGTCCACGATGGGGGCGTCGAGAGGTAGACTCCCTCGCCCGCATCGGCGAAGCTCCCTCCGCCGACGTAGTCAGGGAGCCCTCCTGGGAGGTGGCCGCAGTCGGTACCGACGTCGGGGACCTCACCCCGGGCGATGGGCCAGCCGGCGCCACGCTCGACGGTACCGGAGGCGCAAGCACCGCCGGTACCGGAGGGGTAGGGCGCAACAGCTCTCCCAGAATCTCTGGGAGAACGGCCCGGAGGCTCTCGTTCAGAGCGGCTGCAGAGAAAGGCATGGAGGTCGATGCAGGCGTCGACGTCAGAACCTGTTCCGGGCGTGGAGGCTGTTCCGGGCTGTCCAGAGTGGAGCGCATCGACACCTCCTGAACAGAGGGTGAGCGGTCCTCTCGGTGCCGATGCCTGCTGGGTGCCGACTCCCTCGGCGACCCAGAGCTCTCGGTGCCGACGCGGGGAGGGGACCGGTGTCGATGCTTCTTCGACTTCTTCCGAAGCATGTCACCGGAGCTCCCCGGCACCGACGAGGAGGACGTAGAATCCAGCCGTCGCTTCCTCGGGGCCGAGGCCGAAGGAGGTCGGTCTCGGGGGGGCTGTACCGCAGGAGCCCTCAGGGTAGGAGGAGACCCACCCGAGGGCTCACCGCCACCAGCAGGGGAATGGACAGCCCTCACCTGCACACCACTCGATGCACCACCGTCCGACGACATCAGGAGACGAGGTCCCGGTACCACCGACGTCGATGCAGCTATCCGATGTCTCGGCGCCGATGCAGAGGGCCGATGCCTCGATGCACTCGATGCAGTGGCAGCCAAGGAAGAAGGTCTGGACGCTGATGACGTCGATGCACACGATGACCCCGGTGCCGATGCCGACGAAGAGCCCGAGAACAAAACGTTCCACTGGGCCAATCTCGCTACTTGAGTCCACCTTTGTAAGAGGGAACACAGACTACAGTTCTGGGGACGGTGCTCGGCCCCCAGACACTGAAGACACGAAGAGTGCCTATCAGTGAGCGAGATTACCCGGGCGCACTGGGTGCACTTCTTGAAGCCGCTGGAAGGCTTCGATGTCATGGGCGGAAAAATCACGCCGGCGAAGTCAAAATCCGAAATGACGAATTTAGAGCACCAAAACTTTAAGGGAGAAAAATCTCGACCGAGGCCGAAAGAGGCCTACCCCGACAACGAAAGAAAACTTACCGGGGCAAAAACTGGAAATACGGGAAGGGGCAAACGAAACCCAAGGGGGTTTCCAGAGCACTTTCCGAACGAAAAGAAACTTTTCCGAAGAAAAAACACGTCGATTAGATAACGGACGCGCGAGGTCGACTCTCCGGGGCTCAACATGGCAAAAAAACACAGCCGTACCGAGTGCGGACGAAAGAAGACTGGCCGGCTCGAGCCGGTTTCGGGCGGGAAGACGGCCGCGCATGCGCGGTGCGCGCAGGCGCGCGAGAGTTAGCAAAGGACTTTGCTAGGAAGATTCCGATTGGAGGGGCTGCCGAGGACGTCACCCCCATCAGTGAGAACAAGCAGCCTGCTTGTCCTCGGAGAATGCCGTTGTATCGATCCATGGTGCGACCGCACCTTGAGTATTGTGTTCAATTCTGGTCGTCGCATCTCAAGAAAGATATAGTAGAATTGGAAAAGGTGCAGCGAAGGGCAACTAAAATAATAGTGGGGATGGGACGACTTCCCTATGAAGAAAGACTAAGGAGGCTAGGGCTATTCAGCTTGGAGAAGAGACGGCTGAGGGGAGACATGATAGAGGTATATAAAATAATGAGTGGAGTGGAACAGGTGGATGTGAAGCGTCTGTTCACGCTTTCCAAAAATACTAGGACTAGGGGGCATGCGATTAAACTACAGTGTAGTAAATTTAAAACAAATCGGAGAAACTTTTTCTTCACCCAACGTGTAATTAAACTCTGGAATTCATTGCCGGAAAATGTGGTGAAGGCGGTTAGCTTAGCAGAGTTTAAAAAGGGGTTGGACGGTTTCCTAAAGGACAAGTCCATAAACCGCTACTAAACGGACTTGGAAAAATCCAAAATTCCAGGAATAACATGTATAGAATGTTTGTACGTTTGGGAAGCTTGCCAGGTGCCCTTAGCCTGGATTGGCCACTGTCGTGGACAAGATGCTGGGCTCGATGGACCTTTGGTCTTTTCCCAGTATGGCATTACTTATGTACTTATGTAGGTGAATAAGATGTTGAAGCATTCTTTTCTGTTATTGAAAAAGTTATATCTAAATTAAAGATTTTTTGAACTTCCTGTTTTTCGACTGAAAGTGCAGTCATTGTTGCTTTCAAAGATGGATTATTGTAACATTGTATATGTAGGCCATAGAAGATCAATAATGAAAAGCCTACAAGCAGTACAAAATTTGGCAATTAGGGCTATGTTTCCCTTGAGAAGGGATAAACATCTTACACCTTATTTTCATGAGTTGCATTGGTTACCAGTTATCACATTTTAATTTATGTACATTAGTCTTTCAGTCTTTGCAGGGGAATGTACATTCTTATTTGGTAGGTTTTTTCCCTTTATTAGGTAGACAATTGTTGAGAGAGCAAGTTTCTTTAAATTTTCCATTAAGATGATCAAGTGTTTTAGATAGCTTTCTGTCTCGATTCCTTACCAGGCTGTTCATTATGGAATTCTCTTGCAGTAACTTCACTTGATACCTACTTATTTGTTGTTTCGCAAGCAACTTAAAACAGTGCTATTTAAGAAAACGGTGGGTTAACTTGCAGTTTAATGAGGTATTTAAACCGATGTAAGCATATATTCTCATATCTGGGTGATGTCATCCACGGAGCCCAGTGCGGACACTGCCAAGTGCACTGTCACTTTAAATCTTTGAGGAAGTACCCCCTCTGCGCATGCGAGGATACCTTTCCACCTGACGCTCGAGTGCGGGACCAGCAGTACAGTACTAAAACTAAGTTGACAACTCATAAAGGAGGCGGAAGGGATGTGAGAATATATGCCTGCTGTCCTCAGAGAACACCTGCTACAGGTAAATAACTTAGATTTCTCCAAGGACAAGCAGGCATAATACTCTCACATGTGGGACTCACTAGCCATCAGGCTCACAACATAAATGCATTTTTTAGCTAAGTAGCTAGTGAGCATGGTGGGAAAAAAAGAGCGCTGAAGGGCAGAGCTGACTTATAAGTAGTAAAAAGAGTGTGCAGGACTGTTTGTCCAAATCAGTTATCCCGCCTAGAATGCTGCTCCAGATAACAGTGAAGATGCGGAAAGAAGACCACATTGCCGCCTTGCAAATTTCTTCGATGGAGGTAGAGCGGAAATAGGCTACTGAAGCCACCATGGCTCTTACATTATGAGCAGTGATCTGAAGGGTCAGCCCAGCCTGAGTATATGTGTAGGAGATACAGAGGCGTATTGGAACGTTGTATAAGTGTTTTGAAAATGAGCCTCATAATCAGCCAGCCAAGTACAGATAGTACGTTTGGTGATGGGAATTCCTAATCTGTTAGGATCAAAGGATACACAAAGTTGGGAAGACTTCCTATGAGGTTTTGTACGAACACGGATACGATTTTAGGGAGGAACTTGGGGTGGGTTTGGAGAACTGTCGTGGTAAAACCTGGTGCAAGGTGGGTCTGCCACAAGGGCTTGAAGCTCGGTGACTCTTCTGGCAGAAGAGCAATTAAGAACACTACCATGCATGTAAGGAACTTCAGAGAATAGGAATGAAGTGGTTTGACAGGAGGTGGTTTGACAGGAGGTATAGTATGAAATAAGCCTTTCATGAACCTAACTCTTTACATGAGCCTGACAACCTTCTCAGTTACTAGTGAAAGTTAAACAACATGCACTACCACTTTACTTCTCAGGACGGAATTGACCTTTATCGCTTATATCGGAAATGAACGTTCTATAGTTGATAATCTAATGTATTCCATAATACACTCGACTATTCAGGAACTTCAATGCATTATCACTTTGTATTCTATTGTACCATGTATGTGCCTTAATGCAATACCATTTGTAATTCTGTACCCGAAATGGCGATCGCCATTACGGCCTAATGCAAGCCACATTGAGCCTGGGAAAATGTGGGCTACAAATGCAACAAAATAAATAAATAAATGTATATTCCCAGCTAAATGTGATGGTTGTTTGTTGCTTTGTGATCCACATGGAACTGTAGAGCATGTTGTGGAATACAAAACTAATGTAATGCTGCTCTTCTTTGAACCTTTCCTAATTCTGCTATATTTTATTTGAGATACGGCAACCAGGATTGAACACAATACTCAAGGTGAGGTCACACCATGGAGCGATACAGAGGCATTACAGTATTCTTGGTCTTATTTACCATCCCTTTCCTAATAATTCCTAGCATCGTCTTTGCTTTTATGGCCGCCACAGCTCACTGGGCAGATTTCAGCATATTATTAATAATGACACCTAAATCTTTTTCTTGGACGCTGACTCTCAAGGTGGACCCTAGTATCAGGTAACTATGATCTGGATTATTTTTCCCAACATGCATCACTTTGTATTTGTGTACACTAAATTTCATCTGCCATTTGGATGCCCAGACTTCCACTTTCCTAAAGTGTTCCTGCAATTTTTCACAGTCTGTATGTGTTTTAACAACTTTGAATAGTTTCATATCGTCTACAAATGTAATCACCTCACTTGTCATTTCGATTTCCTGGTCATTTATAAATATGTTAAATAGCACCAGTCGCAGTATAGATCCCTGCATGTTTATTCACACTTTCAAAGAAGTGAAACAAATTAGTGAGGTAAGACTGTCCTTTGCTGAATCCATGCTGACTCTGTCCCATTAAACCATGTTTGTCTGGTGGTCCATAATTTTATTCTTTATAATAGTTTCAACTATTTTGCCTGGCACTGAAGTCAAGCTTACCAGTCTGTAATTTCCAAGGTCACCCCTGAAACCCTTTTCAAAAATTGGTGTTACGTTGGCCACACTCCAAGTTTCAGGTACTATGGACGATTTTAACAGCAGGTTACAGATCACTAATAGCAAATCAGCAATTTCATTTTTGAGTTCTTTCAGTACCCTGGGGTGCAAATCATCTGGTCCAGGTGATTTACCACTCTTTAATTTGTCAATTTGGCTCGGTAGGTCTTCTAGGTTCACCGAGATTATTTTCAGTTCCTCCACATCGTTATCCTTGAAAACCCTTTCTGGTACAGGTAGATCTCTTATATCTTCTTTT
This sequence comes from Microcaecilia unicolor, assembly GCF_901765095.1. Classification (NCBI taxonomy): domain Eukaryota; kingdom Metazoa; phylum Chordata; class Amphibia; order Gymnophiona; family Siphonopidae; genus Microcaecilia; species Microcaecilia unicolor. Next base: position 176,427,684 of record NC_044031.1, read on the forward strand.
GTAAAGAATGAAGCAACGGATTTTTTTCAGTCTCTCCACTATAGCCTTGTACCTCCTGAATGCCCCTTTTGCTAATCCATGATCTAATGGTTTCACGGATTCCCTCCAAGTTTTCTGCTTCTGATGTACCTGAAAACATTGTACATAAAAAAAGAGAGGCTCTTCAGATTCATACCAATTATAAGTACAATGAACAGTGAATCCAGTATAAGTACTAAAAATTTAATAAAAGTATTTATACTGGACCATGTTGAGTGATATTTTAATAAAGGACTTTTTAAATATCTGTGCTGGATTCGCTGTTCTATGTACCTGAAAAAGTTTTTACTGTGAGTTTTTGCCTCTGCAGGAAGTTTCTCTTCATATTCACTTTTAGCCTTCTTTATCAATGCTTTGCATCTAACTTGCTAGTGCTTATAATGCTTCTTATTTTCTTCATTCAGGTCCTTTTTCCATTTTTTGAAGGATGTTCTTTTGGCTCTAATAGCCTCTATTACCTTCACTTTTTAACCATGCTGGCTGCTGTTTGTTCTTCTTTCCACCTTTGTAAATACATGGAATGCATCTGATTTCGGCTTTCAAGATGGTATTTTTAAACAACGTCCATGTCTGATGCAAAGTCCTAAACTTTGTGGTCGATCCTTTTAGCTTCTTTTAAGCTTTTTCCTCATTTTATTATAGTTGCCCTTTTGAAAATTAAATGCAGCTACAGTAGATTTTCTTTGCGGGTTCATCCCAGATAGTAGTTCAAACTTGATCATGTTATGATCACTGTTTCCCAGGGAACCCAACACCACCACCTCTCACACTATGCCCTGCACGCCACCAAAGACTAGATCCAAAATGGCTCTCCCTCTTGTTGGTTCCTGGATCAGTTGCTCCAAGAAGGTAAAATTATGTATCATACCTGATAATTTTCTTTCCATTAATCATAGCTGATCAATCCATAGACTGGTGGGTTGTGTCCATCTACCAGCAGGTGGAGATAGAGAGCAATCCTTTTGCCTCCCTATATGTGGTCATGTGCTGCCGGAAACTCCTCAGTATGTCGATATCAAAGCTCCATCCGCAGGACTCAGCACTTAGAGAATTACACCCACAAAGGGACACTCTGCCCAGCTCACCACCGCCGAAACGGGGGAGGGGAATTAACCCAGCTCATCCCCACACAAGTGGGGGAGGGGAATCCGTCCAGCTCATCCCCGTGGAGCGGGGGAGGGACACCACCCCGCCGATGCGGGGGGATCTGGCTTATCCTGCAACCGCAACTGCGGGAGGAGCTGACTGACCCTAACACCGCCGAAGCGGGAGGGGTACCAAGCTGCCCTACAGCCGCACGAAGCGGGAGGGAGTGCCGGCAGAATTTATGTCTCAATCCAGCCCCGTAAAACGGAGGGGAGAGGAATGCAGCAGCTCACTGTTACACAAACTCGTCTCAACTCTTGTAGGATCCAAGTGAAAAAAGAACTTGAACACGAAGTCCTCCTGAAGTAACTGAAGACTAAACTTGAACCTAAAATTCAACCAGAATATAAACAGTACAGATATCTGGGAGGGGCTATGGATTGATCAGCTATGATTAATGGAAAGAAAATTATCAGGTATGATACATAATTTTACCTTCCATATCATCAAGCTGATCAATCCATAGACTGGTGGGATGTACCGAAGCAGTACTCACCCAGGGCGGGACATTGAAATCCCTGACCGCAACACTGTGGCTCCAAACCGGGCCTCCGCCCGAGCAGCCACAGTCAAGCGGTAATGCTTGGAGAAAGTATGGGCCGATGCCCAAGTTGCCGCCTTGCATATCTCTTCCAAGGAGACGGACCCGGCCTCTGCCATCGAGGCCGCCTGAGCTCTAGTGGAGTGAGCCTTCAGCTGGAGAGGCGGCATCTTCCCCGCGGCCACATAAGCCGCTGAAATGGCTTCCTTGACCCATCTTGCCACTGTAGGCTTAGCAGCCTGCAGACCCTTACGAGGACCTGCAAACAGGACAAACAGATGATCCGATTTCCGGAAATCATTGGTCACTTCCAAGTATCTGATGATGACATGTCTCACATCTAGATATTTGAGAGCAGAGTACTCTTCTGGGTAGTCCTCCCTACGAAAGGAAGGGAGACAGAGCTGCTGATTCACATGGAAGCGAGAAACAATCTTGGGCAGGAAGGAAGGCACTGTGCGAATAGACACTCCTGCCTCAGTGAACTGCAGAAAAGGCTCTCGACATGAGAGTGCCTGGAGCTCGGAAACTCTTCTGGCTGAAGTGATAGCCACCAAAAAGACTGCTTTCAACGTCAGGTCTTTCAAAGATGCCCTCGACAAGGGTTCAAAAGGCGGCTTCTGCAATGCTCTTAGCACCAGGTTGAGATTCCACGCAGGCACCACAGAGTGCAGAGGAGGGCGCAGGTGATTAACTCCTTTGAGAAAACGCACCACATCTGGCTGAGAAGCCAGGGAAACACCCTTCAGGCGGCCCCTGAAGCAAGTCAGAGCCGCTACCTGGACTTTAAGGGAACTGAGCGACAGGCCTTTCTCCAGACCTTCTTGCAGGAACGCCAACACTGAAGAAATTGGAGCAGTGAAGGGAGAAAGTGAGCCTGCTTCACACCACGCTGCAAAGATACGCCAAACCCTGGCGTAAGCAGTAGAAGTAGAGCGCTTCCTCGCTCTCAGCATAGTGGCGATGACCTTGTTTGAGAAGCCCTTCTTTCTCAGACGCTGCCGCTCAATAGCCAGGCCGTAAGACCAAAGGGGGAGGGATCCTCCATCACCACGGGACCCTGATGTAACAGGCCCTGCTCCACTGGCAGTCGCAGAGGATCGTCGACTGAGAGCCTGATCAAGTCCGCATACCAGGGACGTCTGGGCCAATCCGGACCCACCAGGATTATCCGGCCCGGATGCTTTGCCACCCGGTCTAGCACCCTGCCCAGCATGGGCCAGGGCGGGAACACATAGAGAAGCTCTTGTGTCGGCCACTGTTGGAGAAGAGCATCTACTCCCAGGGATCGAGGGTCCCGTCCTCTGCTGAAAAAGCGCGGCACTTGGCAATTGGCCAATGACGCCATCAGATCTAGGCTCGGCTGGCCCCAGCGCTTCGTGATGTCCAAGAACGCCTGAGCCGATAGTTGCCACTCTCCGGGCTCCAAGGTATGGCGACTGAGAAAGTCCGCCTTGACATTCATAACTCCAGCAATGTGGGCCGCTGACAGCTGTTCCAGGTTCACTTCCGCCCACTGGCATAGATTCATGGCCTCCTTGGCTAGAGGGGCGCTCTTGGTACCTCCCTGGCGGTTGACATAGGCCACAGCCGTGGCATTGTCCGACAGGACCCGTACTGGCTTCAAGGCCAGAACCGGGATGAACTCCAAAAGCGCCAACTGAATGGCTCTGAGTTCCAGGAGGTTGATAGACCACTTTGCCTCTGCAGGAGACCAGAGCCCCTGCGCTGTCCTTCCCAAACAGTGGGCTCCCCAGCCCGACAAAGAGGCGTCCGTCGTGACGACAATCCACTCTGGGGTCACTAGAGGCATTCCCGCAGACAACTTGTCTGTCTGCATCCACCAGCTCAGCGCCTTGCGCACTGCTGGGTCCAAGGGAAGGCGCACAGCATAATCCTCCGACATCGGAGTCCAGCGCTGCAGCAGAGAGTGTTGTAGTGGTCTCATATGAGCCCTGGCCCAGGGCACTACTTCCATCGTGGCCGTCATAGAGCCCAACAGCTGCACATAGTCCCAAGCCCGAAGAGGAGAGGCTACTAGGAACTGGTCCACCTGAGCCTGAAGTTTGACAATCCGATTGTCTGGCAGGAACACTCTGCCCACTTGGGTGTCGAATCGAACTCCCAGATACTCCAGGGACTGAGTCGGGCGCAGCTGGCTCTTCTTCCAGTTGATGATCCATCCCAGGGAGCTCAAAAGAGCAACTACCCGGTCCACAGCTTTGCCGCACTCTGCATAAGAGGGGGCTCGGATCAACCAGTCGTCCAGATAAGGATGGACTTGTACTCCTTCCTTTCACAGGAAGGCCGCTATGACCACCATTACTTTGGAAAAGGTCCGCGGAGCAGTAGCCAACCCGAAAGGGAGGGCTCTGAACTGGAAGTGTCGTCCCAGGACTGCAAAACGCAGAAAGCGTTGGTGAGGAGGCCAGATGGGAATATGCAGGTACGCTTCCTTGATGTCCAAGGAAGCCAAGAACTCTCCTGCCTTCACTGCCGCTATAAGAGAGCGGAGAGTCTCCATGCGAAAGTGCCGCACTTTCAAGGCCCGATTGACCCCTTTGAGGTCGAGGATAGGCCGGACAGAACCTCCTTTCTTTGGTACCACAAAGTAAATGGAGTAACGTCCCTTGCCAATCTGATTTTCTGGCACCGGAACGACCGCACCCAGGCGGATCAGGTTGTCCAAGGTCTGCTGCACTGCCACAGCTTTGACCGGAGACTTGCAGGGAGAGAGTACAAACCCGTCTCTTAAGGGTCGGCAGAACTCTAGCTTGTAGCCGTCTCTGATGACTTCCAGCACCCAAGCGTCTGAAGTTATTGTGGTCCACTCGCCCAAAAACGAGGACAGCCGTCCTCCAATCTGCACTGGGGCGTGGACCAAGGCCCCGTCATTGGGTACGAGACCCTGGGGGAGGACCAGAGGGAGCACCTCTGGGACGGCGGTCTCTGCGAAAGGAATGCTGCTTGGGGGAGAAATTCCTCTTGAAGGAAGAGGGGGCAGAGGAGCCCGACCTGCCCGGGCGGTACCGACGGGCTTCCTGAAACCGTCCTCTGGAGGTACCGGGACGAGTACTAGCCCGAGCCCTGACCTCTGGTAACTTCTTGCCCTTAGACGTGCCGAGATCGGTCACGATTTTGTCCAGCTCGACCCCAAAGAGCAGCTTGCCTTTAAAAGGCAATCTAGCCAGGCGGGATTTAGAGGCGTGGTCAGCAGACCAATGCTTCAGCCAAAGCCACCGCCGCGCAGAGATGGTCTGAGCCATGCCTTTAGCTGAGGCTCTCAAGACATCATACAGCAAGTCTGCCAAATAGGCTAAGCCCGATTCCAGGGCCGGCCAATCAGCCCTCAAGGAATGATCCGAGGGGGAAGCCCGCTGCACCATAGTCAGGCACGCCCTGGCCACATAGGAACCGCAAACTGAGGCTTGCAAACTTAAAGCAGACGCCTCAAAGGACGACCTTAAGGCCGCCTCCAATCTTCTGTCTTGGGCGTCCTTTAGGGCCGTGCCACCTTCCACTGGCAACGCCGTTTTCTTAGTCACCGCAGTGATTAAAGAATCCACGGTAGGCCACAGATAGGCCTCACGTTCACTTTCAGGTAAAGGATAGAGGCGGGACATAGCCCTAGCCACTTTGAGGCTCGCTTCCGGGACATCCCATTGAGCCGAAATTAAGGTGTGCATGGCATCATGCATGTGGAAGGTTCTAGGCGGGCGCTTCGTCCCCAGCATAATGGCAGAGCCAACAGGGGCTGAGGGAGAGACGTCCTCCGGAGAGGAAATCTTCAAAATGCCCATGGCCTGCACTAACAGGTTGGACAAATCCTCTGAGCTAAACAGCCGCGCTGCAGAGGGGTCATCCGCTCCAACCGAGCGGGGATCCGTCTCCTCCAAGGAATCCGCAAAGGACCGTTGGGAGAACTCAGATACGCTGCCCTCATCTACATCGGAGGAGACAAGGTCCTCCAAGGCCTGGGAATCAACCCGAGGGCGTTTACCTCCGGGGACCTCAACCTCTTTAGCAAGCGAGGGAGCAGGGGCAGCGTTTTGCATAAGGAAAGCCTGATGCAGCAGCAAAACAAACTCGGGGGAGAAACCCCCCAGACTGTGCACTTCCGCAGCCTGGGCTACAGCCCTAGACGCACCCTCGACCGGCGCTCGCAAGAGCGGGGGAGAGACATGCTGCGCATCCAAGATGGCGTCCGGTGCGACACTCCGCGAAGGAGCCACGCGGGAAGAACGGCGCTTAATTTTCGCCGTTTTGGTGCCGTCGCCCAAATTAAGGGCGTCCATGGCATTAATGTCTCCCTCAAGGGCGGCCCAAGAAGAAGCCGTCCGAGTCGCGTGGCCGGCCAAGATGGCGGAGGCGAGCAGCGGGGGATGGGCGTTTATGGCGGGAAAAACCGCCACGCCGGAGGAAGGACCGGGACACTCATCGGCCACGAAACTGTCACCCAACAAGGGCGAATCAGATTTTAAGACCCCCGCATCCCCTCTAGAAGCGCCGAAGCGATCTGGGGAGCGACTTGCGCCCTCGCCCTCCGACGCCATATGCCACGTGGAGATCAATCGGGGAACCCCCTGCCCGCTATAAAAAGGTAAAAATTACCTGCTTTCCGCTCCGAGCTGTAACGACCTGGTGTCCCAGTGAGTATGCTGCAATAAACGTTTAAATAAACGTCGAAATAAACGCCTTTAAGGACGTTCAAAATTTTTTTATTTTTTTTTTTAACGGAGCCAGCGGGAGGGGGGAGAAAAGGAGGGACCTGGCGCCACCAGGTTTGCACTTGCTCAAGAAGAGCCCTCAACCCCAGGCACTCAACAAAACCTAAAAATTAGGCTTGGAGGCCTAGCCAGAGCTGCTGCTGTGTGTGACCACCACCTGCTGAGATAGAGAACATACTGGGGAGTTTCCGGCAGCACATGACCACATATAGGGAGGCAAAAGGATTGCTCTTTATCTCCACCTGCTGGTAGATGGACACAACCCACCAGTCTATGGATTGATCAGCTTGATGATATGGAAGCAGTTGTTTATTACATCTAAAAATTGTATCTCTCTGGTACTCCCTAATATAACATTTATCAAGTCGGTATTGGGGTAAATGAAATCACCCATTATTATACTATTGCCCAATGTGCCAACTTTTCTAATTTCTGTAAACATTTCATCATGTGTCTGCTTGTTCTACCCAGGTGGACAGTAGTACACATGGAATTTCTATCCATAAGGATTCCACTTTGCTATCTGTTTCATGTAGAATTTTTATTTTGTTGAAATACAGATACTTTGTATATTTCAAGGCAGACACTTCAGACTTAAGATGCCTATTTAACTCATATTAAAATAACACATTTGAATACAATTTTACCACAGAAAAATTACTACAGGGTTAGTGAATCTCACAGTAAGTTTTCTGCATTGCTGCAGCTGGTAATGTCACATATTCCCAACCACAACAGAGAATGGTAGTGGACACAAACCAACCTGCTATATTTATTGCAAGCCCACAGGTGTCATGCCTAGGGGTAGTGCCACAAAACTAGAAGTAGGCACTCAGGCAGTGCCCTGCTGGAAAATGGAGTTAATGAGGCAGGAGCAACCTGGGATTATTACCCTTGCCCACACTAAACCCCAAAGGAGAGCTGGTAGATGCCAAGGGGGCTGGTAATTTTTTGAAGAAAGGGACAGGGCTTTGAGTAACAATTAAATTTAAACTTTATCACACCTCATGGAAAAGTGGAGACACATGGCCCTCACCACTACCACAATACTGATTTTCACTTGGGCAGGTTGTAAAGGGACCACTTTAGTGGAACAAGACAGCCTCTGTAAGTTTCTCCCCAAAAGCATCAACCTGCACATTACACTGCTTCCAAAGTCATACAAATGTGAAGCATACAGGTGAAAGAAAGTTCATGGAACACAAAGTACTACCAAGCAACAGTAACAGACTTTATTAAAAGAACTGTACAAAGAAAATGAGAGCAGATAAAAACTATATGGCTTATTCAGTTTGCTCATGCGTATCATCTAATATCCCTTCCTCTCCCTTAGAGATTCTATGTACTTGTCCCAAGCTTTCTTAAAATCAGAAATCAGATACAGTTTTTGTCTCCACAGAGAGGCTGTTTCACGAATCCACTACCCTTTCTGTGAAGAAGTATTTCCTTAGGTTACTCCTGAGTCTGTACCTTTCACCTTCATCCTATGCGCCTTCATTCCAGATCTAGCTTTCAACTGAAAGATACTTGCATCCTATGTATTTGTGCCACAGAGGTATTCAAATGTTTCTATCAAATCTCCTCTCTCCCACATTTCTTCCCAAATATACATATTGGAATCTTTACGACTGTCCACATAGGCTTTTCAACGAAGACTACTGACCAGAGTCACCCTCTGGACCGACTCCATCCTGTTTATATCTTTATGAAGGTGCGGTCTCCAGAATGGAATGCAGTACTATAAATTAGGTTTCACCAGAGTCTTATACAGAGGCACTATTGCCTCCTTTTTTGTACTGGCCATTCATCTCTGTCTGTACCCAAGCATCTACCTAGCTTTTGCTGTTGCTTCTTCTACTTGTATGACCACCCAATGATAATCACATACAATCACCCCCAAATCCCATTTCCCTTTCATGCACAGAAATACTTCACCCCCCCCCCCTAAACTGTAGTACTCCCTCATGCTTTGTAGCCCAAATGCATGACCCTGCATTTTTTAGCATTACATCTTAGCTGCCTAATTCTAGGCCGCTCTTTAAGCTTTGCTAGATCCCTTCTCATTCACTCCATCAGAGCTGTTCTACCCTATGGCAGACTTTATTATCATCCTCAAAGAGGCAAAGCTTACCAGAGACCCCTTACCATGCTTTCACACAGGGCCGGTCAAACCCGGTAAGCAGGGTAAGCACTGCAGGAGGACGCCTTCAAGGGCGTCACTTTGCAAGCAATCACCTCTGCTGAGTATCTAATTTCTGCTGCTCATCTCAGTCTGGCTCCAAAGCTGTCAGCTCTCTGTCCCGTCCCCGCCCCCCTCCCAAGCAGAGAAATACCCTCCTTGTGGTTGTCAGAGGACGTCACTGGCTCTGAAATAACTTGTGGGAGCTCAGCTAACCTCTGTCCTCTGCCCAGAGAGGGCTCAGACAGAGACAGCACAGCAGAGCCTGGACCCTTGTTTTGTCAGAGACTGTTGTTTAGTGCTGCACCTGACCCACCCTTTTCCACCCCCACCCCCAACACAGCAACTCACAGGACAGGAGGGCTAGATGCCTGCTTTCAATTACTAACCATCACCTATCTCTCATTCCCATTTCAGTAACTCCTGTTAGTCTGTCCAACTCAGATTGTAGAATATGTTAGTTTATGCTGATTAAGTCTGTCCTAGCTAGATCCTAAGCTGTGCTCGATGGGAAGTCTATTGTGCTGCATGCAGAGTCTAACTTCTTAGGATTTCAGGTTAATTTTTGAAGAATTTGAAGAGGGGCTATCTCTGTTCTACATGTGTGACTGCAAGGCCAAGTGTCTGAATAGGGATCTGTTTGTTAAATTCTGAAATTTTGATAACACATTGTTTTTCAGAGTTGGCAAGACTGTCTGTTCTCCTAATTCCTGGTCTGTGTGCTAAGTTATTTTTCTTCTATACTGGTGTAATATTTTCAATGATGCCATGGCTGGTAAAAGGGGTGTGTCTACTGTGGGGGCGGAGCCATAGTGATCCCGCCTCTGGATGGGTAGGGGCGCCGACTAATAGACTGCAGGAGGGCGCTAGAAACCCTAGGGCCGGCCCTGCTTTCACAAATGTTAAAACGGGACTAGACCAAGAATCATTGAGGCAGATTTAGTGGGCATTGCTCCTGTCCCATTAGATCCCAAGAATCCCCTATAAAAAGCCAGGGACAGAGCTGGGGGAGGGGTGTTATGCAGGGGTCACCTTAAGGGGATATTGTATCAAGGAGCAGGGTTTAAAAATGTGGATAATGTCCTTAAAAAGTCCATAAGCCATTAATAACATGGACTTTGGAAAATCCATTGCTTTATTTCTAGGATAAGCAGCATAAAAACTGTTTTATTGTTTTTGGATCTTGCCAGGTACTTGTGGCCTGGATTGGCCACTGTTGAAAACAGGATACTGGGCTTGACAGACCTCCAATCTGTCCTTTTATGGCAACACTTATGTTCTTATGCCACACGGGGGAGGGGCTGACTGATGGGTTCCTGCATCTGGGGGACAGGTAACAGCTATTTTAGAAAGTTGTTCCCAGTTATATTGGGGGGAGGGGGGTGATTCTGCATTTTTTCCTGCATGAAGGTTTCTTCAAATTGCTGCTCCCTCTGTGTGCATGGAGGGACATACACGTGCAGACCTGCACCTAAGTTACAAGACGTTCTATATTTGGCAGAGCCTCTTGTAAAAAAAGTAAAGGAATTCTCCACATCTTGACCTGGATGTGAATTCCCCTCTAAGTACAATCAAAAATTTGCCTTCATATGTTGCAAAACAAAAGTTTCAACAATAGGAAAAGATTTTTTATGAAAAACAAAACTAATAATGAGCATGAATACAAAGTAGTTGGTTTCACACAGAAGTTTCAAACTAAAATTTAATGTAAATCCAAAGAATATTTTTTTTTTAATTTTCCAAGTTCCTGCATAAGATAATTATTTACATGATTGTTCATTTATAGACAAATGTAAGAGTTTCATAGCATAAACTTGTCAAGATGTATTTATTTACTGTTAAGTAGAACTCTACAATTAGAAAGTCTAATCTGAAGCAGAGGTGAGACTACACAGAGAGGTTATTTTATCTCATTACTATTTCTGTAGCTCAAATTGATACAAATGGTCTCCTTCTGTTTCTGTCTGTCTGCTTGCCTGATGAACATAACTAACTGCTACTTCTAGGGAGCTCGCCTATATCTGCACAGAAGATGTACAGTTGAAACCTGCTTAATTTGCCTTCTGTCCTGCAAGTACTGTGTTCATTAAAGTATCAGCTGTTTGGTTTGGAGCTGTGGCATTCTACACAAGGGATTATTTTTCTTTGTTAAAAGGCAAGATTGTACATAAATAATAGTCAACTTAGTCATTTTTTTTAATTCAATAAAATTATCTAGAAAATATGCATGCTGTATTTTACTGTTGCCTCTCAAAATGGATGCCTGCAATATCAAGTTATTCAATGATCACCCCCAAAAATAACAGCAACATAAATGAAAGAATATCATAAGATACTAGAGGATGAAATGAGTTAATACTCTGTATGAAAAATTTTCACTATTAGTATATGATACCAACTTTGAATAAGGTTACAGTTCACTATGGGGTCCTTTTACAAAGCAGCAGGAGGGCTAATGCGTGCCAAATTGGCACTATCGCCAGGTTAGAGCGTACACCCGGCAGTAATTCTGAGTATGGCATGTGCTGAATCCCACGGTAGAAAATAATCGGTAGCACGGCCACGTTGGTGCGCGCTGCATGGTTACTTTGCGGGTAGTACGTGAGCCCTTACCGCTAGGTCAATGGCTGGCAGCAATGGCGCTAGTTTTAATTTTTGCGCACGCCCATTTCCCAGCCCAATAAAAAATGGTCTTTTTCCCAGCCACGGTAAAAAATTGGCCCAGCATGTACCAAAAAGATATGCCCATACTATCGCAGGCCACTTTTTACTGCAGCTTTGTAAAAGGACCCCTGTATTTGTAAAACATTTGGCCTAAAACTTGACAAATCAATAAATTGAGGATTTTTAACATAGTGTAGCAGATTCTTCCAATTATATATTTGCAAGTTTCTAAGTTCTAGGGCAGAGCATTTGGATCCAATGCCTACGTCTGCTTTTTGTCTCTGTCTATATATCTATATTTAAGTTTACATAAATATATATATTTCTAAACATATATATACACACATTTTATTTATTACATTTATAACCTGCTTATCCAAACATCTAGGCGAGGTACAATAAAACATTCATTAAAAAAATACAAACAATATACAAACTTACAAATCACAAACTCTAAAATCTCAGAACTCCCATCAGCCAAATGTCCTAGAAAACAGCCAGGTTTTTAGCAATTTCTTGAACTGGGAAACAGATGCCAACTGCTGCATAACCAATACATAAAGAGGGATGTGCATTTATTTGAAACATCATAGGAAACAACGATATATCCCATATCTTTTCATGCCACTGTCAAATGAAAATGAACCAAAAACCCCACAAATTTTAATGTTTTCTTTTGTATGGTCAATAGTGAATTCTATTCAGTAAGGGGTCCTTTTACAAAGGCATGCTAGCTTTGTTCGTGTTCACTAAATGCTAGAGATGCCCATAGCATCTTGGCCACTGTTGGAAACAGGATACTGGGCTAGATGGACCCAGGGGCGTAGCCAGACAACAGGTTTTGTATGGGCCTAGGCAAGAAGTGGGTGGGCACCGAGTGTTCTCTCTTCCCCCACACTACCACCAAAAAAATATCCCATCTAGCGGGAAAACCTTCTTTCCACCTTGCAGTCTACAGCAGGCATGTGCTGAAAACTGAGCATGCACAAGTGCCAGTATCGTGGAGAGTAGCATTTTCGCTAATATTAGGGGGAAGTCTTCAGCATGGGATCCCCACCAGCTACCGCTAAACGTGTGCTACTGTTGGGTGGGCCTGAGCCCTAAGTGGGTGGGCTCTGGCCCACCCAGGCCCACCTGTGGCTACGCCACTGGATGGACCACTGGCTATTCTTATGTTCTTATCCAACTATACCAGCAAGGGTTCATTCAGATAGACATGGGTCACTTATGTGATAGGCAAAGCAAAGAGGTGCATCTGGGAGAAGACTTTGCAGAGATCTGAACTATGGGGAATACTTCAGAAGTGGGGAGGGACATTTTACTAAGTTCTGACCCCTTTAAGAAGGTGCCTGGTAACACTGGGCCATATGTTAGCAGCTTGATGCTTTGGGGCAGAAAAATTACACAAGTTGCTATTCAACTTACATAATAAAGCTGTTTAGCATGCATTTGCAGGATTTGTATCTCATTAGTAGGTAGGTAACAGTACTTTTAAGTGAAAATGATAACACACACAATATTGCCCTTTAATGCCTGTTAAGTGGCATATATTGTGCAGTGTACCCTTAACACACATTAGTAACCTCGCTAAATGTCAAGATAATTCTTATGTATTTTATGAACATTTCCAATTTCCTTTTTTTCTTGATGGTAGAGGTATTAGATCTGAAAAGTCTCCTACAGGTTGAGTTCATCTGGTCTGTTTATTGAGCACTATCTGTCCATTTATCCTTTTTCTATGCTAATGTACTTTATTTAACTCCACTGTAGACTGTCTTACTTACCAGCCCTTCACCCATCCATATCATCAAATAATTTTCTTATTTTGCTAATGATAATTTACATTTTATGCTTAGTTAGGTAGCGTACTAATTTTGACTTTATCAAGTTTTCTTGATATTTTAATTTTAGATAGAAATAAAAATTTTAAAACTGAAAATCTCTAAGAAAATCCTATTATTCTGAATAGTTGCACAGCAGCATGTTGCAGTTCAGTAGCATTTTGAAGCCTCAATAGTCACTCAGTGACTATGAGGGGCATTTTCGGTATAATGTCCAAGTGACATATTAGACGTTTTTCACAAAACGTCTAAAATTGGAGGGCAATAGGCAGGGTTAAATAGATTGAGGTCCCTTGCAATTGCTCCCTCACCAATCTAATTCCTTATTGCATATCTCAATACAAGGGCAATCATTTTTGTAAGTTTGTTCATCTATAAGTAAAGAATAGAGAAACAGCAAACACAACATCCATTACTGAAATCACAACGAACACCACACATCCAATGTCTAGAAAGTATGGAGGATACCCTCTCCACCAACCATGCAGAGCTGCAATGAGGAACTGCACAGACCTGCAACCCACCTCCTTATCCTCGCACCCGCCTACATGGTGATGGGAACATTGCCAGAAGCTCCCCCAAGTACAGGGAGATGCTCAAAGGAACATCAGCTGTACTCCACTGCCCATCCACACATCCCTGCACTACTGCACATGCTGCACAGAAAGGTCATCATGCCACTCTGTCTCAATGGCCACCCTACCACCTGTGCCCCCCATCTGCCTGTTGCCATCTGTCACAGCCTATGTGAGAACCAGAGGCTGATCCAGTGTATGTGGGAGTGCCTCCAGCCCCAAGTAAGCATCACAAACAGAGCAGCCCTCTATCCATGAACAAGGGCTAGGGATGCATTTATCCTCCTTACAGTGTCCATGTAACCCTAACAAGTTTTGCACCCAACTCCCAATCTATGAGATGACATAGAAAGGAAGAGGGGAACCCCTTGCTCTCTCTCCACCAGAAACTAATACAAAAGGCCTCTGTGTGGTACACGCAACAACCTAGCATACTGCAGCCACTACAGCACGGGGAAAAAAAAAAAAAAGAGTTACCACAAACCTCCACAGTGGGAATCAAACCCACAACACTGGTATTCAGGCATCACAGCCCTAACTCCTACACCAAACAGGCAGCTGACAAAGAACTGATCAAGAAGGACAGTACACTGACCACAGAGGGCCCTCACAGCATCCCTGGCCCCTCTGCCCTGTCATGGCCCCAACCCACACTCATTGGATAGACCACTGTCAGCCTCAAAGAGTCATATGCTGTCCTGTGACACATCCCTTAAGGGCCAAGCTGTTGGTGGTACAGGCAAACTCCACATTATGGTGCGCCCTCACAAAACACTGCCATGGAAACCCCCACCTATATGTACACTTCCCCCCCAGAACCCCCAACGTATGGACATGAGTTATGGGCTGATATGCACTCATTGCCAGTAGTCAGCCCGTTAAAACTGCTAGCAGGACTTCCCCCACAGATATATGCCCCCAAAATGTCCATTTCCACCATCACATATAAAAACCTCTATGTACCTGCGTGTCTCACTAGAGGTGTCCAGGAGGACTGGCTGCTACCACAAGATTCCCTGCCATCTCACAGGTAGCTACAGAACACAACCACAATGAAAACAATAGCCCCATCAGTCCAACAGCGCAGGGCCAACCCATCCTGCAAGTCTCTTACCACCCTCCAGGGTTCCCTGCTATGTGTTCTCATTGGTGCCACACCTCAGACATGTCCCCTAGGTAACCACAACTGCCCAACAGGCAGCTACACCACTATGCAATCCTTGTAGGATGTCCTGTTCTCAACTGTCTACATTTTACACACACAGGGCACCCTCCAACAGATCAGTCAGCTCATGGCCAGCCTGTGCCCCAGCAGTCTGCTGCCTCAGAACTGACATTGCAGGAGGTTGTGGAGGACCCTGGGCAGGGAGAGTTCCATGGCCCCTACCCCCAGCAGAAAAAGCAAGAGGAGGAGAAGATCTGGGGAGACATGCTCCCATTGGAGGGGAAGATGGAGGAACCTGAACACAATCCCCCATACTGCTGCAATCCTCTGCTGGGCAGGCCAGGAGTCCAGCCCCCACAGCCAGCTAGGATGACCATCATTTGCAGTTCCCACAGCAAAGTTGCTGCAACACAGGTAGGCATCCTGCAGGAGCTGCAGGGCCAGAGCCGCATCATTACCCAAATGTTAGCCCTGTTGAAGAGGCTGGCAGAGCAGCGTAGGCACACTCAGTGAGGACTATGTACCCTACCCTTCAGTGTTCATTGCTGTGTTTTACAATGTTTAAAAAAAAAGTTTGATATAGTTTTGCATTCAAAAGGTCTGCCTTCACTTTGTCCAATATGTGTGGATACCCTGATATGCAAGGCTGATGGGTGCTGTGGTGCTCCCATTACTAAGCAAGCCCTGGGAAAGGGAGACTGCAGAAACTTGGGGGGGGGGGGGGGGAGCATAGGCCTGCAGTCTGCCTTACCATTCCCTTGTCCCAGGTCATGGCTATAGGCTATCAGGAAGTGGAGCTTTCCCAAGCAGAAGCTAAAGGCCAGATACTGGCTGGCCAATTCCAAACAGGCTGGTCCCTCTGTAGGCGAGGAGCTGGGCGAGACACCTGTCTGTAAGGCATGTGCAGGGAATGTTGCCACTGCATGCACATGTCTCCAGATAGATTCATGGACCAGCTCATCACCAACAGGGGGACCACACAGCCAGTATCTGGCTCACCGGCCTCCCACTTAGCCACCTATCCCCCCTTCAGTCCATCCAGAACTCTGCCGCACGTCTTATCTTCCGCCTTGACCGATATACTCATATCACCCCTCTCCTCAACTCACTTCACTGGCTTCCGATCAGATACCACATACAGTTCAAGCTTCTCCTACTAACCTACAAATGCACTCGATCTGCAGCCCCTCCTTACCTCTCTACCCTCATCTCCCCTTATGTCCCTATCCGTAACCTCCACTCTCAAGACAAATCCCTCCTTTCAGTACCCTTCTCCACCACCGCCAACTCTAGGCTCCGCCCTTTCTGCCTCACCTCATCCCATGCTTGGAACAAACTCCCTGAGCCCATACGCCAGGCCTCCTCTCTACCCATCTTCAAATCATTGCTCACAGCCCACCTCTTCAATGTCGCTTTCGGCACCAAATCACAACACCTCTACTCAGGAAATCTAGACTACCCCAACTTGACATTTCGTCCTTTAGATTGTAAGCTCTTCTGAGCATGGACCGTCCTTAGTTATTAATTTGTACAGCGCTGCGTAACCCTAGTATCGCTCTAGAAATGTTAAGTAGTAGTAGTAGTTCTTAACTCTGCTGAGGATGTGTTGCACATAAAGGGGAGATTTCCTTGCTGGTAAAGATAGATTTGAGATGTAAATCTTGAGAAAAGGCACAAGATAGGGAGCCCTTGACCCTGAGACCAGCGGAGAAGATGGTCCACAGATCCATCAGAGCTTAGGCAGTGTCACCCTGGGGATACGAGGAAGGTCTGGAATGGTCTAAAGGAGATAAGCCTTTACTGTTGGTATAGTGACCTGGACATAACAATACAAAGCAGGTCACAGTATGGGGCAGACTGATCACCTACCTCACCACTAAACTCTATAGCTGTCTCTGTTTTGGGGTGGGGGTGGGGGTGGGGGCATCAACTTTTGCTACAATGCCTATGCTATTACCACACCAGCAGCAAGGCCTGAACTGCCACCAGCTGCTCGGGGACAGGGTGGGAGGGGCACAGGCCAGTGGAGCCAGAAGAGGGACAAGTAAGCAATTGCTGTGGTGTACTGCCTTTATGTGGTGGGATGTGCTTGGGGGTGAGGGGGAAGGTGTAATGGGGGGAGGAGGTGGGGAGGGGCTTGCATGGGGAGGGGAGGGGAGGATGGAGTATGTGCACGGAGAGGGTGATGGTGGTGATAAGGTGTGGTGGTGTTACTCAAATAAATGATGATCACTTAATTTCACTAAAAATTTGCCACGATGAGTCTTTGCCTGATTTGGATCTCCAGCTGGTGGGCACTCTGCTCTGTGGGCGGGGAGAGGAGAAGGGTTGGAACAGGTATGTGCATGGAGAGGGTGATTGTGGTGGTGGTGTGTTACTCAAAAAAATGCTGATCACTTACTTTCACTAAAACTTTGACACGATGAATCTTTGCCTGATTCAGACCTCCAGCTGGTGGGCACTCTGCTCTGTGGGCAGGGGGACGGGCTCATCAACATCCTGGTCTAGGGCCTGCTGTTCTGGTCGCTGTGGCTCTGGCTCCTCTGGGAAGGTCTGTCCTTTGTGCACGGCCAAATTATATAGCAGGCCATAAAGATCTTGCCAACCTTTTGGGGGATATAGAGGAGCTCCCCTTCAGAATGATCTAAACATCGGAACCTGTTTTGAGCTGTCGAAAGGTGTGCTCTATGATGCCACATGTGGTCCAATGTCTGCTGCTGTAGTCCTCCTCCAACCCTGTTTGGAGCTGCACTAGTGGGGTCATGAGCCAGGTCCGCTGAGAGTATCCTCTGTCCCCTGGGGAAGGGAAGTAGAATGAGAGACGTGGGTATGTACCTGGTCTGGGTACCTTGTGGAGGTGGGCAGGGAATTGGGGATTATGAAGACACCTGGAGGAAGGCAGTGCTGAGGTTTAGTGGGTGGAGGGCATATGGGGTTGACAGATCCCTGCTGCACTTACCTAGGAGCCAGCTATTGGTGATCTCCTCTTGGTCAAACCTGAGGTAGATTCCAGAGCACTGTAGTATATAGGTGTCATGGGTTGAACTTGAGTATCTGGCACATACATCTACAATCTCCCACTGGGCACACCACACAACTTGCATATTCATGGAGTGGAATGCTTTTCTATTCCTATAGGTGGCATCTCGTGGCCAGGGGGGAGGGTCTGAGTATGACAAGTGCGAGGTCAATGACACCTATGACAAGAAAGGAAGGAAGCTATGACGTAGAACTGAGCAATGTTGTTCTGCGAGACCTGGGTGGTGGTGGGGAAGGTAATGTAGTATGAGGTGTGGGTAAGAAAGACTTCAAGGAACTGGATGAGGCAGTTTGAAATGGCAGGCTGGGTTAGGCCCACTTTCACAGCTAGCACAGACTGGAAGCTACCAGTAGCCAGAAAAGAGAAAGAGGCGGAGACCTTGAAGAGGACAGAGATGAAATTGTTCTTACGGGTCCTGGCCTGCAGGAGGGGTTGGAGCTGGTCACACAGGAGCTAAATGGCAGCCCTGTCAAAGTGATACCTACTGAGACACTGCTGGTTAGTAAAGTCCAGGAAACAGGTACAGGGTTTTAAAACTCTGGCATGTGGGTATTTCCTGTGGGGCCTCCCCTCCAAACTCTTCTCAACCTCCAACATGTGAGAAATCTGTGCATTGTGCATCCATATGGTGCAACCCACTAACCCCAGACACACCACTATGCACTCCTCTCACTACCAACCTAGTGAAAAACACTAACAACAAACGGCACCTGACACTCTCCCACCGCCAACCAATGCACACACAGCAATCAATCTCTCAGCCACAGCAAACACTCGTGCCACACCCTCTAAGCACTCTGTCTCCCAGCAGCAACCAACAGTCCTCACACACACACACAGCAGTGGCACACAGGACAAAGAGCAACAAGAATAGAGAGACATCAAACAGGTAAGGGGGTATAATGAAAGGTGTGTGGGCTTGGTGACAGTGAATGCTGGGGGAGGGGGGAGAAACAGAGGAAGGGGTAGTTGTGGCTGGAGGGTGGCTAGAGGGGGTGGTCAAGGAGTTGAGAAGGTGAGACACAGAGGAGGCAAGTCAGGAAATGTCAGGGTGACATGGTTCAGACATACTAACATAGCACTCAGAAACTCTCAACTTTCTCTCAAACTGACAATTCCTCCACTCTCCAACTCCACCAATTCGCAAATGGGTCTAAAGACAGCTTTTCTCTTACCCCAGACGGTTTTATATCAGGTCTAATTCTTCACTTTTTTTTCTGTGCTGTGCAGGAAAACTGTTTTTGCTATCCGTTATATGCTGGAGATGTTAATGCCATAAGACCGCCCAACTCACGCCTTGAAACGCCCCCTCTGGAGACTTCTTACTCTAACGTACCAGCGATTTAGACCATGTTTCTTTTGTTAGATTTTTCATTTTGGACGTTTTTCTGAGAGATATTCATCCTCATGCTTTTTAGGCTATTTTTTGGACATTTTTCTCTTTTGAAAATGAGTTCACTTCTTAAGGGAGGTCTTACCACCGACAACAGATAAAATGCTTCATTCAGTTCAAATTATGGCAGAGAATTAGGCTCTCAATCATGCAATCTCAGTCAGGGCACGCAGCTGGTAACAGCAGCAACAGGTCTCACACACAACTGCCAGGGCAGGTAAGAGGCGTTTTGAAGCCTCAATAGTTACAAGTTACACAATTTGACAACTTCTTTGGGCAGAGTTCACCACTCAAATGTTTGGTTGCCAGAGAAGTTAGCATTCTTATAATTTTTATCTTCATTGAAGGGCCAGTTTTTGGAGCCTAAGTGTTGTCTCATCATCCTCCAGGCAATGCAAATGTTGCCTTGTCCATGATGCTGTATTTATTTGTACAACTGAAAGTGAATCCATCCAACTTGATATTAACATGAATGTGGATCAGACTCCACAAGCCCTGGTGGTGGTGGTGTATTTGTGCACTGCAGGTCTGGCATTGTTTTCTGGTAGAACCACCACACTAGGTGGAGGAATACCAATTCCTACGATTGTAGCACAACAAAACAAGGAGTAGGCTGAAGAATTGGCACTTCCAAAAACTACAAGGAAAACTTGTCAGTCAAATTCAGTGGTGTTTATTGAAAGCATATCAAAAGACTCAACACATCAGCTATGTTTTTCGGCGCTCTAGGCGCCTACCTCAGGAGTCTGGAAGTGAATGTGTGGAAATATAATTCTACACAAAACAGGTGCTTGAAATATCCAAGGTATACATGTTAAATCACTCGTGTGCAGTCTTGGAAAAGCATCCAGCACTTTTATTTATCGGCTTTGCTGGATGCTTTTCCGAGACTGCACACGACTGTCCTGTTTGTCTGTCCTAATTAGATTGTAAGCTCTGTCGAGCAGGGACTGTCTCTTCATGTTCAGGTGTACAGTGCTGCGTAAGTCTAGTAGCGCTACAGAAATGATGAGTAGTAGTTGTAGTAGTTTTTGGAAGTGCCAAGTCTTCACCCTACTCCTTGGCATTTTCCACCAGATTGCTAGGCTCACATATACACACAAATCTAGGATGTGCCCTTTTTCAAAACAGTAGTATTTGTAGATTTAGGTAGGTCAACGAGGGATTCCTTTAGATTGGCCCCTTGCTCCGACTATCTCCTTAGTGCAATGGTTTAAGTTTTGGCTGCTTTGTTTTCAAAAGGGTTCAAACAGCCCACAAATATCTCCCATGCGAGGCCACAATACTGACCAGCATGTGCCAATGACATACATACACACCGATCTTTGTCTCTCAAATGCCCCTCTTACCAAGGCTTATGACACCAGTCTCTCTCAAAGTCTCCATGTTTTTCCACCCTGTACCTGTGTACCACCAGTCTCTCCCTCTCTCAAATCCCCACCTTGTCTGACCACTTTCTCGCTCAATTCTTACCCCATCCCGTGATTCACTTCTGTTTGTCATCTCTTACTCTCCTCTTCCCACAATGGAAGGCCTTATTTCTAAAACCTTCTAAGTTCAATGCAACTGATATAGACTTAGAAGGTTTTGGAAATAAGCCCTATAATTTGAACTAACAGATATCAAATTCATCATAAAGACAATAAATAAGAATACAAATCTCAAAAACACAATCATTCATCCAAGAACCTGGATAAACAAAAAAAAGTCTTACATTTCTTAATACCAAACATTTTTCAATTTTGACAAAAAAAAATGAATTATTAATCCGAAGTCAACAGACACAGAGTGCAAGACCAAAGGCATAGAAACAGAAGTGCATTTCCTCTTGTACTGAATAAATGAAGGTATCAGAGCGGCACATATCCAAAGGTTAACATATTCCAACTAATAAATGTTAAATAAAATGCTGTTCTCTGTGTTGTGTGGACATTTTTCTAACCAAATTAATCCCAATCTCTCTGGTTTCTGCTTTCTTCCCTCCCTATTTAGGGCTCTTGTCTCTCCTTCCTGCTTTCCTTATCAATGTCTCACAGAATCTCTGAGTCCCTGCCCTTTCATCAATCCTCCACTTTTCATACTCCCTTAAGTCACTAAGGGGCCCTTTTACAAAGGTGCAGCAAGCCCAACGCTGGCTTACTGTATGCCAATTTGGCACTACTGCTGGGAATGGCATAACTAGGTTGGATGCCACACGGAGCGGGTGGCCACTACACCCCCCCGGGGCATCACCCCCTCCCCTAAAGCGCAATCATCCTCACCACCTGGGGGTGCACGGAGCAGTCGCGCAGCTGTCAGCTCTGCTGGTCCCCAACCCCAGAACAGGAAGTAACATCAGAGGGGGCAGGGAACCAGCAGAGCCGACAGTCACATGACAATTAAAAAGAACAAAAACAAAACAAAACCTCAAGACAGTTGAATATACAGCAGAACAGAAGAGGAAAATGAGTATACAATTGCCAAACTAATCTCTGATCTTCATCCATTAACAGGCAGATGATCAAACCCCGGCGCTATTTTAGATAGCGCTCTGGAAATACCGCTCTTCCAACGCCATAGTAGCACTGTGTTGCGCTATGGCATGATCAGAAGTTAATGTATGCAGATATATGCAGCGGCGCTTCAATGTAGTTAAATGAAGCTAAATAGCCGGGACGCATGCGCACTAATCAGACATACTAGGCTACGAACAGCACGCATGTGCGTAGGGCTGCTTGTCATTTTGTCATTGCGTCCTGTCATAAAGCGGGGAATAATGAATGGCACCGGCCATCTATATGGCTGGCTATCTGCAACGGAAGTTGAGGACATCCTTCCCTGTGATGGCAGTTGAGGACGTCCAAAATGTGGATGTTTGTAAGAAGGACATCAATGCCTGCTGTGCCTCAAACACCTGCTTTATTTATTTATTTTGGATCACAAGTAGCAGCAGTGGGATTTGAACCGGCCACCTCTGGATTGCAAGACCAGTGCTCTAACCACTAGGCCACTCTGCCACTCCTCCACTTCCTTGAAATTTGGCCATCCCTGTGGGGGGCAGTTGAGGACGTCCAAAATGTTTGAAAGAAGGACGTCCATGCCTTCATTATGCCTCCGCTGACACACACATACCTCCCCCCCCCCACACACACACACACACAGGGATGGCCAAATTTTAAGGGAGTGGAGTACAGTGGAGGAGTGGCAGAGTGACCTAGTGGTTAGAGCACTGGTCTTGCAATCCAGAGGTGGCCGGTTCAAATCCCACTGCTGGTACTTGTGATCCAAAATCCAAATAAATAAATAAAAAGGGTGTCTGAAGCATAGCAAAGGCATGGATGTCCTTCTCACAGGAACATCCACATTTTGGACGTCCTCAACTGCTGTCGCAGGGACGGAGGCATAGCAAAGAATATACTCTAAAAAAAAAAAAAAAAAAAAAAGAGAAAAGGTTTTTTCGGGGTGGGACCTGCGCCACAAGAACGCCAGCTAGGAACTGGCGTTATTCTACGGTGCTGTTTTTCAGCATAGCTGCGTTCAACTCCTCTGTTCATGAGGCGCTAGCTTTCGATCATCCAGGAGGAACGCGAAATGACCTTATTTACATGAGATTGACTACATTTAAATGTCATGTGCGCAAGTGCCTGGTGCACTTGCAGTTTATGGCGGTAACCACGTTGATCATCCCACATTGTTAAAAGTGTGCGCAAAAACAGCGCTAATGGGCTTGTGCACTCGCGTTGACTTTTGATCATCCCCCTGTAAAAGCCTAGGGATAGGCAAACTAAAGAGCCATATTTTAAGGGCAGTTTTAAATTTCTTGAGGGATGATTCCAGCTGAAGATCAGTGGGGATCTGGTCACAAAGTAGAGGCTAAGAAGATTTTCTCCAGCACTAATGTAGAAAATAATATTGCCGAACTTAGCCACATTGTATTTCATCAGCTCCTGTATGCATTGAGAGGATTTCCCCTGTTTAAGAGATATTTGCATTCTATGAAATAATTAAATATTAAGGCTGCTGGTTCAATGTTTATCCTTTCTGGGCATAAATCTGGATTCCATAAATATATTATATTATTATTATTATTATTATTAACATTTGTATATCGCTACCAGACGCACGCAGCGCTGAACATCCAACACAGAGAGACAGTCCCTGCTCATGGAGACATGAAAAGTCAATAAAGGTCAAACTGCAACAGACAGTGTCACTCACCAGGAGCTTAGCATATGTATGCAAAGTCATCCCTATGAGCTATTTGTTCCTGTGCAGAATGATAATGGCAACAATAGGAGTCATATATCCAAGGATCTCACTGACTGGTATCGATTCTTAGCAGAATTCATTGGCAATTCCATATGATGCCCCCCATCCCCATCTCTACTGAAGATTTAGAATTCTATTCTGATGCTTTGGGTGTGGTGAGGTTCAATGACCTGCAGCATTACCTTCCTTGAACTTCTCTTGACTGTTGTAGAGCTGGGCATCTGGAGTGGTAAGTTAGTAGACAGGAGGGTAACTTCCAATGTGATAACACTGTACTTTAAGTGATCAGCTATCAGTTAGCAAAGTGCCATTTGATGTCTGATTTCCTTAGCGAATGTGTTTTCAGTTTTCTGCATTTCAATGTGGCAGCATGGGTATGGTACGATTTAGGTTTTCATAATGAGATTGCCGACTTTCTTTAATTGAAAATGGTCCTTATTCTGAAGGCTGGAACATCAAGAAGATGCCATCACAATTACAGTCCCAGAGCACCAAACGAGGATTTGGAGTCCAGCAGCAAGGAGCTTCTTCTGCAGATCCATTGTCCCATCCAAAATATATAGGGGAGTATGAACTATCTTCTACAGGAAAACAACTGGCAACACAGCCCCATCTCTGTGCAGCTTGTAGTCAATTATTTGATCTCTGCTAGGTAAGTCTGCATATCTAGGGGAACTATGCACACTGATCTGGCTGTTCCTGCTTTCTTCTGAAAACTCAAGGATAGCCCTTCAGCTTCCATATAAAAAGAATGGCACTTGAGGTTATCAATTTCTCAAACACATAGAGGAATCCCCCTTTATCCGATACCAGTTTTCACAGTATTAAAGTAGTCTTTGAATTCAGCTAACAGAGTTCAGCTTCCAGTGCTGCAATTTTGGATTTGAACACCAGCACCACAAAGTGCACAGACTGATGGAATTCAGTCCCGTTTCTTTCTCTATAATATCAGCAAAATTCGCCCTTGCCTTTTTGAGCACACTACCAGAACCCTCATCCACGCTCTTATCACCTCTCGCTTAGACTATTGCAACTTGCTTCTCACAGGTCTCCCACTTAGCCATCTCTCTCCTCTTCAATCTGTTCAAAATTCTGCTGCACCACTAATATTCCGCCAGGGTCGTTATGCTCATATTAGCCCTCTCCTCAAGTCACTTCACTGGCTTCCTATCCATTTCCGCATACAGTTCAAACTCCTCTTATTGACCTGTAAGTGCATTCGCTCTGCAGCTCCTCAGTACCTCTCCACTCTCATCTCTCCCTACATTCCTCCCCGGGAACTCCGTTCACTGGGTAAATCTCTCTTATCTGCACCCTTCTCATACACTGCCAACTCCAGACTCCGTTCCTTTTATCTTGCTGCACCATATGCCTGGAATAGAATTTCTGAGCCAGTACGTCAAGCTCCATCTCTGACCGTCTTCAAATCTAAGCTAAAAGCCCACCTTTTTGATGCTGCTTCTAACTCCTAACTCTTGTTCAGAACCCCCCCTCCCCCCTTATTTTATCATCCTCACTTTAATATTCCCTTATCTCTTGTTTGTCCTGCTTGTCTGTCTGTCCTAATTAGATTGTAAGCTCTGTCGAGTGTACAGCGCTGCGTACGTCTAGTAGCGCTGTAGAAATGATAAGTAGTAGTAGTACATGCAGTTCATGTTAGATAGGCAGATGGCACACCTGGTATGACTCAACAGATATGTTTCTCCCTGTTTTGTTCATTCAATTGCAGATGCTGGTCAACAGCAACAGATTTTGGATTGCTTGACATGTCATGGGCTAAAGTTTGAGCCAGGTCTATCTTATTTGGTGCTCATTAGTAGCTCCAAAGGTTTGAGTTTATTGGATACGATTGAGAGGTTTTCATTGAGTCAATTTCTTCACCCAATAGTTGACTGCACTGGCCTGTCTACATGTATTAATTATACACCTCAGTAATAACAATTTTGGTGACCTATCTAGCCAACAAATAGTAGGAGTCATCAACATTGTGCACCTCATTTCTAGACTACCAGGCACCAAAATGTTCTGGTCCAAAAATCAATTCTCATCACCAGTGGATGCAATATACCCCCATCTTGAAAGCTGTAGTTAAAGTCAATAAGCAAATTGGAAAATACATGCAATACCACAATTGCCTACACATTAGGCATGATTAGGCATTAGAGGATGTGAAAACTTGTATCAGCAGGACAGCATTCGCCTTTCTGACAGTGGCCAACATCTAATACATTGCATTATTAAAAGAGTATTTGAACTACTGTGACAATTGCATGAGAAAGACCATTCACCATCATTAGTTGACATCTCCATCCCAAGGCTGTAGTTTAACTGGGAATTGCCAGCAAGCTAAAGGCCAGGTTGCTCATGCCCTGTAGAGGAGTCCCTGAGACCAGGAGGGGAGGGAGGGAGAGTACCATGCCCAGAAGATTCACAGTAGGAGTTGTTTGATGTTCTGATAAACTTCAGTGTGCAGTTAAACTGGTGACCCACCAACTGCTATGACCAAGCCTTGAGGTTTGGTAAATCTACTTGAAAGGGGTAGGTCACTCAGAGAAATGTACAAGTCACTATTGAGAAGACATGCAATGTAATGTAATAAAATATAATATTTACATTCAGCATTTCCCTAGTAACCATGATCCTAGCTAATCAAATACAAAAAAACTTAAAAATACATACTAAAACAACATTGCAGTACATAATTATTCACCTTCAATAAGATCACTCAGTTTCAATATTATAAATAGAACTTCTATTCTTAGGTGTTTATTTTCCAGATAATTAGAGAAGAAAAAAAATCAGTTTGTCAGTGTTTTCACAGCAAGGCTGCTATTGCTAAATATCTTCCCTGATGGGATCAAATATATACATTTATGCAGCTGAAGAGTCAGTATGAAAAGGACATACAAACAAAATAAAGGATCCAAGTCAGACAAGGGAAAAGGTGAAAGAGTATAAGGTGGTGTTTTTCTAATAAATACCTATTTTACTTTTGAATTGGGGTGTTTTATTAGTGTTTACTGATTAAGACATAAAATCAGAAAACCTAATTATAATAAACACAAGCAATACTATGCAAATACTTCCTCCTCAACTTAAAACTTCTATAACAATAAATAAATGTAGATAACAGATGTGGAGGGGCATAATCGAAAGGGACACCCAAGTTTTGTTGAGGACATCCTCGCAAAACGACCCAATGGAGGGGCGGGGAAACCCGTATTGTCGAAAAAGATGGACGTCCATCTTTCGTTTCAATAATACGGTCGGGGACGCCCAAATCTTGAAATTTTGGTCGTCCTTAGAGATGGTTGTCCCTAGACTTGGTTGTTTCTGATTTTTGGAGATAATGGAAACCAAGGACATCCATCTCAGAAACGACCAAATGCAAGCCCTTTGGTTGTGGGAGGAGCCAGCATTTCTAGTGCACTGGTCCCCCTGACAGGCCAGGATACCAAGCGGGCACCCTAGGGGGCACTGCAGTAGACTTCAGAAATTGCTCCCAGTAGAACAGCTCCCTTACCTTGCGTGCTGAGCCCCCCCAAAAAACACATTACCCACAACTGTACACCACCACCATAGCCCTAGCGGGTGAAGGGAGGCACCTAGATGTGGGTACAATGGGTTTGTGTTGGGTTTTGGAGGGCTCGCTTTCCTCCAACGTAACAGGTAGGGGGGGATGGGTCTGGGTCCGCCTGCCTGAAGTGCACTGCACTCACTAAAACTGCTTCAGGGACCTGCATACTGCTGTCACGGACCTGAGTATGACATCTGAGGCTGGCAAAAAATATTTTGAAAGATATTTTTTTGAGGGTGGGAGGGGTTAGTGACCACTGAGGGAGTAAGGGGAGGTCATCCCCGATTCTCTCCGGTGGTCATCTGGTCAGTTCGGGCACCTTTTTGTGCCTTAGTTGTAAGAAAAACAGGAGCAGGTAAAGTCATCCAAGTGCTCGTCAGGGATGCCCTTTTTTACTTTCCATTATGGGTCAAGGACGTCCAAGTGTTAGGCATGCCCAAGTCCTGCTTTCGCTACGCCTCCGATACGCCACTGTGAACTTTGGCCATCCCTGCGATGGAAAGCAGTTGGGGACGCCCAAAATCGGCTTTCGATTATACCCATTTGGACGACCCTGTGAGAAGGACACCCATCTTCCGATTTGTGTCGAAAGATGGGTGTCCTTCTCTTTCAAAAATAAGCCTGAGAGTTATCAGAATTGGTTAGCTGCCTGATCTTGCTTGGTTGAGAGTGGACCAGTATATGAAGAGAAACCTATGATCTCTTATCATATTGTTGATTAGTTGAATACTGTTGTCAGCTAACATGGAATGGGTACATAGGTTAGATTCCCTTGTCAGAGTATTTAACAAACTGCCAGCTTATTGATTTTCCAATTGAAACTAATTATGTGCTTATGAACATCAGCTATAGATTGAGCCACTTTACCAACTATAACTCATCAAGTCTTATACACATAATAGAGTCCATGCCAGTTGCTTTATGATGGAAAAGCAAAAGGGTTATTATACACAAGGATTATAAAAGATGCATCAAACCCAGACAAAGGATACACCTTTGGTGAGACATGGTAAGACACTGTATATATATTTAAAAAAAGAACACAAATTTGAAGACGTAAAATTTGTTTGGAATACATAATGAACAGCTGTTCTGGCAAGGAGGTAATATTGATTGAAAGCTCCTGCAAAAAGAACAGAGGGTTATTTTTATCTTGGACACAGTGCATCCAGGGGATTTGAATCAAGAAACAGATTTATAACTATCGAGAAGATGTCTCTTCACATATGTAGTTTTTTTTTAAATTCTACTGACAGTCCTTTACATATTTTGGGCCAGATATTCAGCAGGAGTTATGCATTAGTCAATGTATTAATCCCCTGTGAATATTTTTTAAAAATTATATGGATAGTGTTGGGCCTTTTAAATCTATAAACAGCCAGATACTACCCAAATAATTAGGGCCAGGTTAGGAACAAGGCATAGCTAAGACCCAAGAAATTATCTGTTTAGTGGAAATATGCAATGTAATATAATAAAACTAGTAAAAAAGGCCCGTTTCTGACACAAATGAAACAGGCGCTAGCAAGGTTTTCCTCGGAGTGTGTATGTTTGAGAGTATGTGTGAGAGATGGAGTGTGTGTGTCAGAGAGAGACAGAGACAGAGTGTGTGTGTGTTTGTGAGACAGAGTGTCTGTGTGTGTGACAGAGAGATAAAGTGTGATAAACAGGGAGTGTGTGAGAGTGTATGTGACAGTGAGTGAGTGAGTGTGAGCCCCCCCTCTCGCAGGGCCCCCCTCCCCACCCCCACCTCTCTGGTCTCAGGACCCCCTCCCCACCTCCCCCTCCCCTGCCCCCCCCTGCAGCCACCCATGTCCAGTGACCCTCCCCTCCCCCCTCCAGCTACCCGTGTCCAGCGACCCTCCCCCCCGGCGCATCAAACCCCCTCGCCACCCGCAGCTGGCAGTGGTAACGCTGTCCGGCCGCTGCTGCTTCTCCTGTTGAGCAGCAGCGGCTGCTACAAAAAGGAAAAAAGCGATAAATGTTTTTACCCAGGCCAAATCATTCGCAAATGCCCGAGTCTTAAATGCAGTCTCTGCAGCCGCTCCTCCTCTCACCTCTGACGTCACAGTGCTCCTCCGGGGTCTTACTCCAGGGGCAGTGACGTGGAGGCGAGAGGAGGAGTGGCTGCAGAGACTGCATTTTAAGACTCGGGCATTTGCGAATGATTTGGGCTGGGTTTAAAAACATTTATTGCTTTCTTTTCCTTTTGTAGCGGCCGCTGCTGCTCAACAGGAGAAGCAGCAGCAGTGGCCGGACAGCGTTACCAGTGGCAGCTGCGGGTGGCGAGGGGGTTGATGTGCCCGGGGGGGGGGGGGTGTTGATGGGCCTGGGGGGGGGAAGGGTGTTTGATGTGCCGGGGGGGGGGGGGTGCATCAGAGGCTTCGGAGTAGGATTCAAATCATCTTTTTCTGTTCGGAGCTGCCTGTCAGGCGCCTGTGTCATGGCAGCAGGAGTTAAGTTGCTTCTGTCGCTTTCTTTCATGTGTTTTTTTTTCCCCCTTATCTTGTCTGTTGTGTCAGGGGTGGTTCGGGAGGGCGTTTGGTGAGCGCGGCAGGTTCGGGAGCGCGGTTTGGGAGGGCGGCAGTCTCAGTTGGTTTTTGTCCTTTCTTTTTCTTAGCTTTTATTTTCCATGAACGTTCGATGAAGCTGCCTGGGCCCGCACTGCTGTTGCTTGGGCTCTCTGGATGATGTCATCCGAGGCTTCAGTCCCAGGCACAGCCAATCAGAATGGAGGCATTGGCCCAGGCAGCTTCATGGAACGTTCATGGTGCAAATGATTATATCCTATATAATAATTCTCACCGCCAACGTTCGAATGTGCCAGGGACTGTGCCTCCCTCAGAGGTGGTCTGCTAGGCAAGCACGCACTGACGTCAGTGACAGCTGATTTGAAATCAAGGGGAATCAGCTGTCACCCCCACGTTACGGCCCACTGGACCCCCCTTCCGCAAACCTGGCGCCCCCCCCCCTTCGCGCCAAAACCCGCCCCCCCCCCCCCCGCTGTCGACTACCTGTGCTGACGGGGGACCCAAACCCCCAACAGCCGAAGTGCTGTTCTGCCCTTCGCGTTGGTTCCTCAATGCTCTTCTCAATCTCTTCAAGTTTCTGTGAGTGCGTCTGACGTCAGACACACTCACAGAAACTTGAAGAGATTGAGAAGAGCATTGAGGAACCAACGTGAAGGGCAGAACAGCACTTCGGCTGTCGGGGGTTTGGGTCCCCCGTCAGCACAGGTAGTCGACAACGGCGGCGGGGGGCGGTTTTTACCGGGAAGGGGGGGGTCGACAGGGTCGCAGAAGGGGGGTCCACAGGCTGCAACGTGGGGGCGGGGTTGAAAACGGAGGGAGGGCAGACTGTGAAACACCGAGGGAGGGTGGGGGATTGCCTGCCTAGCGCCCGTTTCCTTGATTTCAGAAACGGGCCTTTTTCCTAGTAGGATATAAAACAATCCACACGACATGAGCTGCCGCAAAAGGTCGTAGCACCCATTTTAAACTGGCACCACAAGGGTCAGGAGTGAGGGGGCTGAGCTCCTGCCCTCAACGATCCCACTAGACTACCAAGGATACAGGTAGGCCTGGGGGAAGGGCCTGCCTACATAACTGTGGGGGGTGGGGGGGTATTCCATGGAGGTGTCGATGCAGGCTGGGTGGGAGGGAGGGAGGGAAAGAGGGGACATTGACAGGGGGCTTGAGGAGGCTCAGGGGCTTAAAAAATAGTTACGCAGGCCAATTGGCCTGCATTATGCCGGGTGTCCAACCCGCCCAAAATTATCTGCCAATATTCAGTGCCAGTGTCCAGACATGGCCCTGCATTGAAGTTCATCCCTAAAAAAATTGCTCAGCATGGACATTGGAAAGGTAATGAGTGACAACACAGAGAAATATTTTTCTCAACTCTTGCATTTAACTGCAAATTATAGACCCATTGTAAAACAGTCTCCATGATTTGTAAATGAAGGCATCAATCTTAACAGCATTAGGCACTGTCTGTATATACAGGAGTCTATTAAGTGCAAAGCAGCATACACATTATAAATTGTGATTTTAACAAAGGCGATACTTAGGTACACAGGGAAGATTGCAGAGACTTAAACGAGGAGCCCCTCCCTGCAGTCACTGGGGGAAGGGAACTTAATCAACAATGGAGAGTGAGAAGCCCAACCCAAGGGGTGGGGTGGGGGGGAGTTTGTGGGAAAGTGCTGCGGGAAATGTTCCTGGTTATTGAATGACAGTAGGGATGGAGTTTGGAGTTAATTAATATTGTTGTTGAGGAGTGAACAAAGTAACAAGGTCTTTGGGTGCCTTCACCCCCGCTGGGCCCCATGGAGACAGGGGGTGTGTCCCAGAAAGGCAAATAACCTAAGGCTGGATAAAGGTGGAAGCTATTGCCCACCACAGCAATAACTGAAGTGTGAGGAATGCTCTGGGTAGGTAAAGGGGAACCCAGCCCAGGAGCAAGAACAGGAATAAGCCTGTTCAAGGCCAGAAGGTGCAGCTCATGGCAGTCTGATCCCAGAGGAGTTGGCTTGAGACAACATAATAACATAATAATAGCCATACTGGGTCAGACCAGTGATCTATCTAGCCCAGTATCCTGTTTCCATCAGTGGCCAATCCAGGATACAACCACCTGGCAGAAACCCAAATAGTGGCAACATTCCATGCTATCAATCCCAGGGCAAGAAGTTGCAACCAGCGTTACAAGCATAGCCTTAATCAGCCCAAAGTGATGGACCAAAAGGAACTAGAGGAATTTGTATATACTTTAAAACTGCTAAGAGAAACCATTTAAGTGAAGGAGACAGTAACAAATGGTCTTGAAGTGACAGGAAACCTCTTAAACCAAATACTAGTGTAAATGAGGATCTGTAGAGTTTGAATCAACTGCCTGTTGCAGAGTTCAGTAAATCTGTTGGCATAAAAATCTTCCTTGGAGTGAAGAATATTCTTTGGAGTGAGAGTTAAGCATGGCTCCCAGACTTGTGAAGGACACTTAGAGGCATATTTTCAAAGCACTTAGCCTTCCAAAGTTCCATAGAAACCTATGGAACTTTGGAAGGCTAAGTGCTTTGAAAATATGCCTCTCAGTAAAGCCTGGCTTAATACCATACGGCCTTCCGGATCTTTATCCGGCCCCAGCTTACACCCATGCTTGAGTGAGAAAAATCAAGCTGTGTGAATTATTTGTGATCAGGGTCAAGGGTGCCTGACCTTGTGAGCTAGTCGATTCCACAGGATGCTGGGGGTGGACCTGGGGTTACATTCAGTACAGCCCTAAAACATGCACAATAGTCAATATGTTGAAATTTTTTTCCTAGGGTGTCATGGCTACTAAATACACATATAGAGGGGAAAATTAGGTTCTTACCTTGGTAATTTTCTTTCCTTTAGTCATAGCAGATGAAGCAATTACGTATGGGTTGTGTCCATCAACCAGCAGGGGGAGATAGAGAGCACTCAAATTTCACAGTGCCACATGGTCAGCTAGCTCCACTGCCTCTTCAGTATTTGAAGCTTCCAAAGCAGTATAACAAACCGCAATGGGAATAACATGAACTTTCTTCACAGCAAACGATGGCCCCATAACAAGGGCATGAACTCAAAAGGAGGGAATGAACACATCCTCCTGGAGGGAATAAACTTGTCCTCCTCTTTGTATTTATGGAGGGAATACACACATCCTCCTGGAGGGAATGAACTCAACCTCCTACACATGAACTGGAGGGAATGAACTCATCCTCCTATAAGTGAACAAGAATCCTGAAGACTGTTTTCCAACTTTCTCCCAAGGAAGGATTAGAACTTCAGGAAACAAGAACAGAACCTGAAACAGATTCACATCATACAGGCAATCATACAGGGAGGGCTCATGGCTTCATCTGCTATGACTAAAGGAAAGACAATTACCAAGGTAAGAACCTAATTTCCCTTCCTTGTCATCAAGCAGATGAAGCCATTACCTATGGGATGTATCAAAGCAATCCCTACATAGGGTGGGAACAAGTCACACCACGCGCTAGCACCTGTGCTCCAAAACGCGCATCCCTCCTAGCAGCCACATCCAGCCTGTAATGTCGGGCAAATGAGAGCTTCGAAGCCCATGTTGCTGCACTGCAAATCTCATGAAGAGAGAGTGCTCCAGTTTCAGCCCAAGAGGAAGAAATCGCTCTTGTAGAATGTGCCTTAAAGGGCCTTAAAGCGGAGGCCGGCCGGCAAGCAGATAAGCTGAAAAGATAGCTTCATTGAGCCAGCGGGCAATAGTGGCTTTAGACGCTGGAGACCCTCTGCGAGAACCTGATAGTAAAACAAACAAATGATCAGAGGTCCTGAAAGAATTAGTAATGCACAGATACTGCAACAGAGTCCTGCGCACATCCAACAGGTACAACTGCCCAAAGGATTCTGAAAACTCCTCCTTAACAAAAGAGGGTAGAAAAATAGGCTGGTTTAGGTGAAACGCTGAAACCACCTTAGCCATGAAGGAAGGCACGGTACGAACCGTGACCCCGGAACTCTGAAAATTGCAGAAATGGGTCTCAACAGGACAGCGCCTGGAGTTCTGACACCCATCTCGCTGAAGTAATAGCCACCAGAAAAACGGTCTTTACTGTCAAATCTTTCTCTGAAGCTCGCCGTAGCGGCTCAAAAGGAGAACCCTGCAGAGCCTTCAAAACTAGCCCCAGGTTCCAAGCTGGACAATGTTCCCGCACGGGAGGACAGAGCCGAAGCACCCCTCTAAGAAACTGTGCCACATCTGGATGAGCAGCTAAAGACACGCCTGCAACCTTACCATGAAGGGAGGCCAATGCTGCCACTTGCACCCGCAGGGAATTATAGGCCAAGCCTTTTTGTACACCATCCTGCAAAAAGTCCAGAAACGGCGAGACATGAGCCCGCATGGGTGTGATCACGTTTGAAACACACCAAGCCTCAAACTGGCGCCAGATCCTGGCATAAGCCACAGAAGTGGACCGCTTGTGGGCCTGCAGGAGAGTGGAAATAACATTATTGGAATAGCCTTTGCCTCTCAATTATGGTCTCTCAATAGCCATGCCGTAAGACCAAAACGGCAGGCGTCCTCCATGGCCACCGGTCCCTGCGACAACAGGTTCGGTACCAGAGGTAAAGGAAGGGGAGCCTCCACTAGCATCTGTCGGAGGTCCGCATACCAAAGCCCCCTGGGCCAATCCGGGGCGATGAGAACCACTTCTCCTGGGTGAAGCCGAATCCACAGGAGCACACGCCCTATCAAGGGCCACGGAAGGAACACATACCAGAGGCCAGGGTTGAGCCAAGGCATCCAACCCGGCTGAGCGAGGATCCCTCCGTCTGCTGAAAAGCACGGGACTTTGGCAGTTGAGC
The DNA here is from genome assembly GCF_901765095.1 of Microcaecilia unicolor. Classification (NCBI taxonomy): domain Eukaryota; kingdom Metazoa; phylum Chordata; class Amphibia; order Gymnophiona; family Siphonopidae; genus Microcaecilia; species Microcaecilia unicolor. The sequence goes on from NC_044031.1 coordinate 176,462,186, forward strand.
TTGTCGCCATAAGATCCATTACGGGCTTGCCCCATTTGGCACATATCTGCAGGAATACTTCGTCTGCCAGTTCCCATTACGCTGGATCGATTTGATGCCTGCTTAGATAATTGGCTTGCACGTTGCTCTGACCTGCAATGTGAGCTGCCGACAGAAACTGTAGATGCAGCTCGGCCCAGTGGCAAATCTGTTCGGCCTGCGCGGCCAGCGCTCTGCACTGAGTGCCGCCTTGTTGGTTTATGTAGGCCACTGTTGTCGTGTTGTCCGACATCACTCTGACAGTCACTCCTTCCAGGGTCACTTGAAAGGCCAGAAGCGCCTGAAACACAGCTTTCAACTCTAGGCGATTGATGGACCACTCCGACTCGTCGGGTGTCCAAAGACCCTGGGCATGCTTCCCCTTGCAATGTGCGCCTCAGCCCTTCAGGCTGGCATCTGTCACCACTAGGCACCAATCGGGGAGCGCCAGCGGCATTCCTCGCCGCAGCATGCTGTCTGAGAGCCACCACTCCATGTTGATTCGGGCCACAGGGAGCCAAGAGAGTCTGCATTGATAATCCTGAGATACTGGAGACCATCGTTGAAGCAGGGAATACTACAGAGGTCTCAGGTGCGCTCTCGCCCAGGGCACCAAATCCAAGGTGGCCGTCATCGATCCCAACAGCTGGACAATGTCCCAAGCTCGCGGGCGGGGCATCCTCAGGAGCAGACGGACCTGATTCTGAAGTTTGCACTGCCTTTGCTCAGGTAGGAATACATATCCCGAGTCTGTGTCGAACCGTGCCCCCAAATATTCTAGAGATTGCGAGGGGGTCAGGTGACTTTTGGCTACATTGACGACCCAGCTCAGAGATTGCAGTACTGAGACCACTCTGGCTGTAGCTTGATGGCTCTCTGTTGCGGAGTCCGCTCTGATGAGCCAGTCGTCTAGGTATGGGTGAACCCGGATACCTTCTCGCCTGAGAAAAGCAGCTACTACCACCATTATCTTGCAAAAGGTTCGGGAAGCTGTGGCGAGGCCAAAAGGCAAGGCTCGAAACTGGAAATGTTTTCCCATCACCGCAAAACGCAGAAACTTCTGGTTGGTGCGGAGGCCAAATTGGAATGTGCAAGTAAGCTTCTTTCAGGTCCAGAGACGTGAGAAACTCTCCTGGTTGTACCGCCGCACTGACGGAGCGCAGGGTTTCCATGTGAAAATGCCGCACTCTTAGGGACTTGTTTAATTCTTTTAAGTCCAGAATAGGGTGAAAAGACCCACCTTTTCGCGGCACCACAAAGTAAATGGAGTAGCGGCCACAGCCGAAATCGGCGGGAGGCACAGGGGGAAACCGCCCCAATGTGAATCAAGCCTTGTAAGGTCTCCTCTACCGCCGCCCGTTTGGCGGCAGAACCGCATCGGGACTCCACAAACACATCTCTTATCGGGGCATCGAATTCTATTCGGTATCCTTCTCTGATCAGGTCCAAGACCCACTGATCTGAGGTAATCTTGGCCCACTCCTCGAGAAAGAGGGAAAGATGTCCTCCTATAACAGGAATCGAAGAGGGGGCCGGTGCACCCCCACTGAGAGGGTCGCCCTTGAACTCCAGGTCTTGAGCCTGCTGCTGCGGAACATTTGTCCGAGCGAAAGGAGTTCCTCTGCTGAAAACCGGCCACGAGAAGTGGACCCAGCAGAATGCCCCGGGCGGTACCTTCTAGCTTCACGGAAGCGAGGTCTATAAGAGGAGTGAACCGCCTGACCCTTAGAGGGAGGCCGCGGCCTATCCTCGGGTAAGCGCTGGGGTTTAGCATCTCCCAGGCCTTTCACAATTTTCTCCAACTCCTCACCCAACAGGAGAAGGCCTTGAAAGGGCAACTTCACCAACCTTTGCTTAGAGGCCATGTCCGCCGCCCAATGCCGTAGCCACAGAAGATGGCGAGCCGCCACTGCTACAGCCATCTGTTTAGCCGAAGCTCTGACAATATCATAAAGGGCGTCAGCCAAAAAGGACAAGGCCGACTCCATTCGCGGAGCCACTTCAGACAAGGGCTCCACTCCATCACCGGGCTGTTCCACTGCCTGTTGCAACCATTCCAGGCAGACTCCAGCAGCATAACAACTGCATGCAGACGCCCGGATAGTAAGACCAGCAATTTCAAAGGACCGTTTAAGTGCTGATTCCAGTCTACGGTCTTGCATGTCCTTCAGGGCAACACCTCCTTCAACCGGGAGGGTAGTTCTCTTTGTCACAGCTGTGACTAGGGCATCCACCTTAGGCATTGCAAAGCGAGCCAAATGCTCCGCAATCAGAGGGAATAATTGCCCCATAGCCCTGGAAACTTTCAAAGGTCCTTCGGGGTCAGCCCATTGAGCTGAAATAAGCTCTTGGATGGAGTCATGCAAAGGAAAGGCTCGAGCAGGCTTTTTGGTACTTGCCATCCTCGGATTTCCAGAGGAGGCCACACCACTCCCAGGATCTTCAATAGAGAGGACCTGTAAGACAATCTGAAATAAGCGCTGGCAGCTCCTCGCGGTGGAAAATCCTCACCGCGGACGGATCATCTGGATCCAGTGGCCCTTCTGCACCTTCCTCTCTTTCCTCTGGCCACGAGGGCCTGCCAGACCCCTCTGAGTCACCACATCCCGACCACGGGGGGGGGGGGGGGGGGGGGGGGGGGGAAGGGGGTGCGTCACTCTCTGAAGGGGTATTTACCCTTCTGCGCTTCTCTTGCGGCCAGCTATCAGGGAAAAACGCCTCAGAGGGCAATCCCAGGCCTGTATCCACCGAAGGGGCAGTAAGGGGGGCCGTAGAAAACCCCTGTGGCTGAGCTCTTTTAAGCATATATGCATTATGAAGCAATAATACAAAGTCAGGGGAGAAAAACTCGCCCTGGGCACCCGGCTAGTAGCTCTTTGGCCAGCCTCAATTCGAGGGCCCCCTCCGGTCTCCAGACCCTCCGCCTCAGTGGGGGTCGCACCATGTGGTGCTTTCAAAATGGCGTCCGCTGCCAGCTCCATCGAGCGGGAAGAATCATCGCTCGCCATGCTCGGGCCGGCTCTTACGTCTGAACAGCACGTTTTACAGAGCCCCGCTGCTGATCTGCACTTGCCACACTTGGAACAGTGCTTAACACTCTCTGCAGCCATCGCCGAAAAACGACGGAAAATTCAAAATGGCGGCTTCGCGCCAAAAATGTCCCGATCGCAGGCCCTCCCCGGAGGAGTCAGAAAACACTCTTACCTCACTGTACCGAGTATACAAGCTCCGGTCACGCTGTAGAAACGGAAGAAAACCTCTTGCTTTTTTTTTTTTAACGCTGTGAGGAAAGTAGAGAAAACAGCAAAAGAGGCAATCAAATCAACTCCGGAGGTACAGAACAGTGGGAAAGGCAGGGAAAGGCGAACCAATGTGCCTGCATCCACCAAGTATAGAGTGTGAAAGAGCAGGGAAAAGTAAAACTAATGTGCTCACATCCACTGGGGGGATGGGTAAGGCAGGGAAAGAGCTAACCTATGTGCCTTTAAAGTGAAGCTGCTATAGCCTCTAACACCCCGGCTAACAACTGGCAAGCCAGGAGCCACCCCCAGGCAGATTTTTTAAGGAGCTTGATCAAGCTGCAACCACCCTGCTTGGAGAGATAGAGAATACTGAACAGGCAGTGGAGCTTGCTGACCATGTGGCACTGTGAAATTTGAGTGCTCTGTATCTCCCCCTGCTGGTTGATGGACACAACCCATACGTAATGGCTTCATCAGCTTGATGACAAGGAAGTGTAAGTATATGTGCTTTGAAAATGAGACTCAGAATGTTAGAAATTATATGAAAGTAATAGAGAACAAAAGAGAAAATCATTACGCCTCTGTATAGGTCCCTGATACAACAGCACTGGATGTATTTTGTGCAGTTCTGTTTGCCCCATCTCAAGGATATATAGTAGAACAGGAAAAGGTTCAGAGAAGAGTGATAAAAATTATGAAGGGGATAGAATACTTCCCTTATGAAGAAAAGATAAACAGGTTATGGCTTTTCCGTTTTGAGAAGATATGACAGAAATTTATAACAGTTACACATGAATTGGCTGTTTAACCTCTCAAACACCACAAAACTAATTACCAGCAGTCTGAAAGCAAATCATAGAAAGTTATTTTTCACACAACAAATAATTAAGCTATGGAATCTGTTGCCAGAGAATGTGGTCAAGTCATAAGAACAGACATTTGGGGGGAACTGATAGTCCATGTAGCCCAATATCCTGCTTCTGGTGGTGGCCAATCCAAGACACTGGTACCTTGCAAAATCACAGTTGTCTCTCCACTCTCAGTAACATATATTCCCATCTGCAAGGTAGATTCTTTGATGTGAGAAGTCCCAATGTGTACAGTTCTAAGCTTAATTCACACAGAGTCTATGTGGAGTGCTCCAATAAACTTCATTGTACATTCATGCAAGATAGAAAATTGCATAGAAGCAGTCTTTCATAGATATACAGCATTAATTTAACATTATCTGTCTCTTAAGTAATATTGATCCTTTGTTTACGGCTGTGACACTTTTCTACTTTTCCCAGTTCTTTAATGTCATTGATTCCCTGGATGATTGATAAAGCGAAGTTACTCACTTGTAGCAGGTGTTCTCCAAGGACAACAGACCAAGTATTCTCACATGTGGGCGACGTCATCTGACGGAGCCCAGTACGGCCAAGTATTTTCACATGTGGGTGACGTCATCTGACGGAGCCCAGTGCGGCCAAGTATTCTCACATGTGGGTGACATTATCTGACGGAGCCCAGTGCAGACACTACTTATTAAAGAAAATTCTAGAAGCATCCCACTGGGTATGTGAGAGTGCCTTCCAACCCAATGCGCTGCTCTATCAGTAAAATAATATAGCCAAAGAAGACATCCTAGTGGCAGTAGGAGGGCATGTGAGAATACTTGGCCTGCTGTCCTCAGAAAATCCCTGCTACAGGTGAGTATCTTCGCTTTCTCCATGAACAAACAGGCCGGTTGTATTCTCACATGTGGGAATCCCTAGCTACCAGGTTCACCAAAAACAATGTGAGGACAATAGGGGACTCAAAACATTGAGGCCTTGAAGATAATTAACCTGAAAGTATACACAAACTGATTGTGATGATGCAGCCTGAAACGGAACAAAATCAGGCCTAGGAGGATAGAGATGGATTCTAGACACCAAACGAATTCTGCAGGACTGTCTGACAAACAGGCTATCACATTGGGTATTCTACTCAAGGCAGCAGTATGATGTGAATGTATGGACTGAAGACCATGTCATAGCCTTGCATATCTCCTCGATGGAGGCCGATCTCAAGTGGGCTACCGACATAACCATGGCTCTGACACTGTGAGCCATAACATGATTCCCAAGAGTTAGCCCAGTCTGGGCATAAATGAAGGAGATGCAATCTGCTAATGAACTGGAAATTGTGCATTTGCCAATGGCCATCCCCATCCTGTTAGAATCAAAAGAAACCAAAAGCTGGGTGTACTACCTATGGGCTTTAGACCACTCCAGATAGAAGGTTTGCTTTCAGTCTAAGGTATGCAGCACACTTTCGCAAGGATGGGCATGAGGTTTGGGGGAAAATGTTGGCAAACCAACTGACTGGTTAAAGTGGAACTCCGACACCAACTTAGGAAGGAACTTAGAGCACAGAGAAAAACTACTCAGTTGTGATGAAATTTTGTGTAAGGTGGATCAGCTACTAGGGCCCAAAACTCACTAACTCTGCAAGCTGAAGTGACCACCTCCAAAAACACAACTTTCCAGATCAAATACTTCAGGTGTCAGGAGACAATTGGCTCAAAAGGAGCTTTCATCAGTTGAGTTAGAATGATGTTGAGATTCCACAACATAACAAAATAGAAATAGACTCAGAAATAGATCCAGTTTATCCAGATCTTACTTACATTTACATTACCCAGATTGTGGTGGCCTTAAGTACAAATCTACCTATGCCTCCAACTTCACATTCATAGGTACACAACTGTGGAATGCTTTACCCAAATCAGTAAAATCTACCCAGAACAACTTAAATTTTAGAAGATGATTGAAGTCCGTCTTGTTCAAGAAGGCTTATTCTACAGGTTCAACATAATTCTGATTAACTCCTAGTTTAATCAAGACTCTTGAACACTAATTATCTTTATAATCTCCATTATCTTTTACACATTGTTGTTTAAATGATGTTTACTATCTTACTTCTACACTATTTAATTGCACTTTCTGTACTGTAGCCTTCTTACAGATTCATGTAAGCCACATTGAGCCTGCATCTAGCGGGAAAATGTGGGGTATAAATGTATTAAATTAATTAATTAATAAGTAGGAGGTTTGATCAAGAGCTTTGTCTCTCATGAATCAAACTAGAGGCTGTACAGAGATGGGCTTACACCCTACATGGAGATAAGCACTAACTGCACTGAGGTGTATCCTTACAGAGTTGAAGAGGTGCAGGAAGTATTCAAGCAGTTTTTGTGTAGGACAAATAAGAGGATCTGAGGCCTTGCCCTCACACCAGATGGCAAACCTCCTCCATTTAAAAGAATAACATTTCTCAGTGGAAGTTTTCCAGGAAGCAAGCAAGATTCTGGAGACATCATCAGACAGAATCAAGGACTTAAATTCTACACTCTCAATATCCAGGCTGTGAGGACCAGGGTGTGGACATTTTGGTGCAGAAGAGACTCCTTGATCTGCGTGATGAAGGTTGGAAAACACTCCAGTCTCCATGGCTCTTCAGAGGCCAACTCCAGAAGACGTGGGAACCAGATCTGCCTCGGTTAGTAAGGGGCGATCAGGACCATGGTTTCCTGATCTTGCTTGAGTTTCAGCAAAGTCTTCTTTATGAGAGGTATGGGAGGATACGCATACAGAAGACCCTCCTCCAAAATGGAGGAGAAAGACATCTGAATCTAGTCTGCTGTGTGACCTCAGCCTGGAACAGAACTGAGAGACTTGTTGTTGAGATGATCAGCAAAAAGATTCACCAAGGGGATGCCCCACTCTCAGGAGTTCTTGCAAGCTATGCCCATGTTGAGCGACCACATCTTTAGGTTGCATCATCCTGCTCAGTCTGCCAAGATGTTTTCCTTGCCAGCTAGGTACATGGCCCATAGGACCATCCCATAAAAGGACAGCTCACTGCCACATCCCCACCCACTTCCTGACACAAGGGGTAGGATTCTGTAACTCCCTGCTTGTTCATACAGTACATCACAGCCTGGTTGTCCATTTGAATTAGTATAAGTTGGTTCAGTAACCTATAACTGAAAACCTTGAGAGCATTCCATATAGCCCTTAGCGCCAAGAGGTTGATGAGGAGACCTGCTTCCTGAGCAGATGATGTCCCTTGGGTGTGAAGCTCATCTACATGAGCTCCCTTTCTGAGGTTGGATGCATCCACTGTCAACAGCCTTTGAAGGAGTGGAATTTGGAATGGTAGTCCCACAGTCAAATTCAGCCAAACTGTCTACCAGAGTAGGGAATGAACTAGATCTGAGGAGACCCGGGTGACATCTGCCAGGTACCCTTGTGGCCTGAGACTCAATGAGCAGCAGCAGCTGCAGCAAAACAACAAATAGCAAATGTGGGGCCACAGCCTTCAGGCATGAGCTGTCGGCTCTGTTGGTCCTCTGCCCCAGAATGGGAAATTGATGTCAGCAGGCGCATGCCTGAAGACTGTGGCCCTGCGCTTGCTATTTCTTGTTTTGTCACTGTCGTTGCTCATCAGGAGAAGCAGCAGTAGCCAAAAAAACAGAAGATACCGGGTGGAAGGAGAAGTGGGAGGCATGGAGAGAGAATCAAGAGATGCTGAATGGAGAGAGTACAGGGGAGGAAAAATGACAGAAGAATGGGGACACTGGATGGAAGAGGGGTAGAGAGAGAGATGAGGGATAAGTAGAAAGATGGGGGAGAAAATGAGGGGACGCACTGGATGGAAAAGATCTGGAGAGAGGGGAGGTGTTGGATGGGAGGGTAGTGAGAGAAAGAGGGGAGATGGAAGGGTAGGGAGAGAAAGGGAATGCTGGATGGAAGGATGCAGAAAGAGGGAGAGACACTGGAAGGATGGGAGAGAGAAAGAGGGAAGTTGCTGGATAGAAGGGTAAGGGAGATAGTGGATGGATGGATGCAGAGAGAAGAGTGGACCAGTTGAATGGAAACAGTAGAGAATGGATGGATGGATGCAGAGAGAAAGAGTGGACAAGTTGAATGGAAAACAGTAGAGAAAGACACTGGATGGAAGGATGGGGAGAGAAATAGGGAAGACGCTGGATGGAAGGGTAGTGAGAAAAAGGGGAGACGCTGGAAATAAGGGGGAGGGAAGGGACACGCTGAATGGAAAAGGGTAAAGGGGGAGAAAGAGAGACTATGTGGAAGGATGGGTAGAGAAAAGAGATGCAGGATGGAAGAATGGTGTGAGAAAGAGGAGGAGACACTGGAAGGATGGGGAAATAGGGAAGATGCTGGATGGATGGATGCAGAAAGAAAGAGGGGGACACGCTGAATGGAAAAGGGTAGAGAGACGCACTAGATGGAAGGAAGGAGAGATAAAGAGGGAAGCCACTGGATGGAAGGATGGGAAGAGTAATGGAAAAGGGAGAGATCAGGGAGAGAGGGGTAAATGTTGTGTGGAAGGATCAGGGAGAGAAAGAGAAGATGCTGGACGGAAGTATCGGGAAGAGAAAGAAGGAAGACAGTAGACAGAAGAATGGGGAGAGAAAGAGGGAAAATGCTAGACAGAAGAATGGGAAGAGAAAGAGGGAAGACGCTGGGTGGAAGAACAGTGAGAGAAAGAGGAAAGATGCTGGTTGGAAGGATGCAGAAAGAGGGGATACGATGGAAGGATGGGAAGAGAGATGGGACACACTGAATGGAAAAGGGTTGAGGGACACAGGATGGAAGGAAGGGGGAGAGAGGGAGACACAGGATGGAAGGAAGGGGGAGAGAGGGAGACAATGATTGGAAGGATTGGGAGAAAAAGAGGGAAGACACTGGATAGAAGGGTAGTGAGAGAGAGGGAAGACACTGGATGGAAGGGTAGTGAGAAAGAGGAGACACTGGATGGAAGGAATGCAGAGAAAGGGGGGACACTGGAAGGATGAGGAGAGAAAGAGGGAAGACTATGGATTGAAGGGTAGGGAGAAAGGCCACTGCTAGGGTTTCTGGTGCCCTCCCTGCAGCCTATTAGTCAGTGCCCCCTAGCCATCCAGCATCTCCTCTCTCTCCTTTCTCCTCCCCCCTCAATGACAGCAACACAAACCCCTCCACTACCAGACACATGCCCCTAGTGCTTTTTTTATGTAGGAAAAAAGGTTCCAGTACTCATTATTGGTAACCTTAGGGGTGGAATCACTATGGCTCTGCCCCTACAGTAGCCACACCCATTTTACCAGCCATGGCACATATAAACAGGCATCATTGAAAATATTACACCAGTATAGGAGAAGAAAAATAACTTGTGGGGTTTTATTCATTATAAATAATTTCTGTAAGCTGTTACAGCTCCAGTATACCAAAAATGACACAAACCAAATTAGCACACAGACCAGGAATTAGGAGAACAGTCTTGCCAAATCTGAAACACAATATGTTATCAAAATCTCAGAACCTAACAAACAGATCAGACACTTGGCCTTGCAGTCATACATGCAAAACAGAGGTAGCCACTCTTCAAATTCTTCAAAAATTAACATGAAATCCTAAGAAGCTAGACTCTGCATACAGCACAATACCAGAAAAATATAAAGAAACACATTGCTATACATTGCAAAATAAGACAGCAGATGTCAATTCTCAAACTGGACATATTCCAAACACTAAAATGAAAATAAAATGATGTTTTTTCTACGTTTGTTGTCTGGTGACTTTGTTTTTCTGATCATGTTTGTCCCAGTCTTTGATACTATTGCTATTTGTTCTCTTAACTCTGTTTCCACAGCTTCCTTTCCATTTATTATTTTTACTTTCCTCCTTACACCTTCATTTCTTGCCCTACATCCATAAGTAAAAGCTGGGTCCTCCGCGGACTTGACTGGAGGAAGTCTAGAGTGAAACAAGCTTTTGCCTATTTTCTCCATCCTTGTACAGTTTTTCTCCTCTCTTCCATTTTCTTCCCTTTCCCTCATCTCTATCAGTATGCATATCCTTCCTCTCTCTTCACTCTCCTCCAAATCCAGCATTTTTCCTCTTCTCCCTCCATCCATGTCCAGCATTTCTCCTTTCTCCTCTCCTGCCCTCCATCCATGTGAATCTCACTTCCTCTCTCTTCCCTCCACTCCATACATGTCCCGCACTTCTCCTCCCCTCCCCTCCATCGGCATCTCATTTGTGTCTTCTCTCCCCTCCATCCATGTCCAGCATTTCTCCTCTACCCCTTCCCCTTCTCTCCATGTGCATCTCATCCCTGTCTTCCCTCCACTCCATCTGTGTCCAGCATTTCTCCTGCCCTCCTTTCCATCCATGTCCATCAACTCTCCTCTCTTCCCTGCCCTCCCCTCTATCAATCCCCAGCAATTCTCCTCTCTCCCCCCTGCCCTCCCCTCCCATCCATGTCCACCAATTCTCCTATACCTTTCCATCCCATCAATGTCCAGTAATTCTCCTCTGCCCTCTCCTCCCATCCATGTCCAGCAATTTCTCTTCTCTCCCCTCTCCTCCATGTCCAGTGATTCTCCTTTGCCCCCTATTCCCCCTCCCATTCATGTCCAGCGATTTGCCCCAGTCCCCACCTGCCCCCCTTTTCAGCCCCTGAGTTCCCAACCCCAGCCACCCACCTGCCCGCCCTCTTCTCCCACAACATCCCCCTTTTTGTTCCTGCTGCCTTGTGTTTAAATCTTTCATTTTACCTTAAAGTCAAAGTGACAGTAGGGGCAGCAGTGAAAAAAGCAGGCTTGCCTCGAGCCTTCCCTTCCCTCTCAGAGTCCTGCCCTTGCAGAAACAGGAAATTACATCACTGGAAGGCAGGACACTGAGAGGGAAGGGAAGTCTTGAGGCAAGCGTGCTTCTTTCACTGCTGCTGCCACTGCAACTTTGACTCTGAGGTAAAATAAAAGATTTAAATGCAGGTAAGCAGGAACAAAAAGAGGGCTGTCAGGGAGCTGAGGGAAGGCAGGTGGGGACCAAGAGCTACTACTACTTATCATTTCTAAAGCGCCACTAGACGTACGCAGCGCTGTACACTTGAACATGAAGAGACAGTCCCTGCTCGACAGAGCTTACAATCTAATTAAGACAGACAAACAGGACAAACAAGAGATAAGGGAATATTAAAGTGAGGATGAACAAGTGAATAAGGGTTAGGAGCTAAAAGCAGCATCAAAAAGGTGGGCTTTTAGCTTAGATTTGAAGACGGCCAGAGATGGAGCTTGACGTACCGGCTCAGGAAGTCTACTCCAGGCATATGGTGCAGCAAGATAAAAGGAACGGAGTCTGGAGTTAGCAGTGGAGGAGAAGGGTGAAGATAAGAGAGATTTACCCAGTAAACGGAGTTCCCTGGGAGGTATGTAGGGAGAGATGAGAGTGGAGAGGTACTGAGGAGCTGCAGAGTGAATGCACTTATAGGCCAATAAGAGGAGTTTGAACTGTATGCGGAAACGGATAGGAAGCCAGAGAAGTGACTTGAGAAGAGGGCTAATATGAGCATAATGACACTGGCGGAATATTAGTCGTGCAGCAGAATTTTGAACAGATTGAAGAGGAGAGAGATGGCTAAGTGGGAGATCTGTGAGAAGCAAGTTGCAATAGTCTAAGCAAGAGGTGATAAGAGTGTGGATAAGGGTTCTGGTAGTGTGCTCAGATGGAAAGGGCGAATTGTGGTGATATTATAGAGAAAGAAACGACAGATTTTAGCAGTCTGTTGAATATGTGCAGAGAAGGAGATGGAGGAGTCGAAGATGACCCCAAGGTTACGAGCTGATGAGACAGGAAGGATGAGAGTGTTATCCACAGAAATAGAGAATGGGGGAGGAGGAGAGGTTGGTTTAGGGAGAAAGAAAAGAAGCTCAGTCTTGGTCATGTTTAGTTTCAGATGGCGCAAAGACATCCAGGCAGCAATGTCAGACAGGCAGGCTAATACTTTGGCCTGGATTTCGGCTGAGATTTCTGGTGTGGAGAGGTAGATCTGGGAGTCATCAGCGTAAAGATGATACTGAAAACCATGGGATGAGATCAGAGTACCAAGGGAAGAAGTATAGATGGAGAAAAGAAGAGGTCCCATGACAGATCCCTGAGGTACACCAGCCTTCTCCTCTTCCATCCCTCCTCTTCATTGCTGAAGCCATGGCCTCTTTAAACCCCGTCTTCCCCATCCCCTTTCTTTCTTCTCCCTACTCTCTCTTTATTGTGTGTTGTAAACTGCTTTGCTGCACTTATACTCCAATAGTGATATATCAAGATCATGCAATAAATAAATATTGTTTGAGACGAAATGACAAAAATATTTTGCATAGCTAGAATTGTAATTATAGGGAAAAATTCATTTTGTAAGTCAAAGTTCCTTATATTGACCATTTGACACTGTACTTTTTAAGATATGCCAGTTTTGATTGTATTCTACATTATATTTTTTTAATATCAGATTGTAATCTATAAAATGTAAATCAAAGTAAACCAACCAGTTATATGCTGTTTCCAATTTTTAAAAAGAGAAATACAATTTAATATATATTGTCTAAGTTTATAAATTACTGTCTTGCAAATGCCATGTGATACTGTCAGCGAGGGTTAAGGGTGGGCCTTAAAAATAACACAGACAAGGTTGTAAAAATAAGGCACGCACTTTATTCACTTAGTCATGAAGATTGTTACTTCACAGGATTAGGTAAAGTCTCCTTAATTCAATGAAAGTCTCAACATGAGCCTGTAGCTGACAAAGAGGGGCATAATCGAAAGGGCCGCCCAAATTTTGCTGATGACGTCCTCGCAAAATGTCCCGATCAAGGGGTGGGGAAACCCGTATTATCTTGATGGGATCAAATATATACATTTATGCAGCTGAAGAGTCAGTATGAAAAGGACATACGAACAAAATAAAGGATCTAAGTCAGACAAGGGAAGAGTTGAAAGAGTATAGGGTGGTGTTTTTCTAATAAATACCTAATTTACTTTTGAATCGGGGTGTTTTATCAGTGTTTATTGGTTAAGACATAAAATCAGAAAACCTAATTATAATCAACACAAGCAATACTACGCAAATACTTCCTCCTCAACTAAAAACTTAATCGAAAGGGACGCACAAGTTTTGTTCAGGACATCCTCACAAAATGTCCTGATGGAGGGGCGGGGAAACCCGTATTATCGAAAAAGATGGATGTCCATCTTTCGTTTCGATAATACGGTCGGGGAAGCCCAAATCTTGACATTCTGGTCATCCTTAGAGATGGTTGTCCTTAGACTTGGTTGGTTCTGATTTTCGGTGATAATGGAAACCAAGGACACCCATCTCAGAAACGACCAAATCCAAGCCATTTGGTCATGGGAGGAGCCAGCATTTCTAGTGCACTGGTCCCCCTGACATGTCAGGACACCAAGTGGGCACCCCAGGAGGCACTGCAATGGACTTCATAAATTGCTCCCATGAACATAGCTCCCTTACCTTATGTGCTGAGTCCCACAACCCCCCCCCCCCAAACCCACTACCCACAACTGTACATCACTACCATAGCCCTAGCGGGTGAAGGGGGGGCACCTAGATGTGGGTACAGTGGGTTTGTGGTGGGTTTCCACACCCCTAGCTGTCTGTTCGTCTGTCCAATTTAGATTGTAAGCTCTGTTGAGCAGGGACTGTCTTTTCATGTTAATTTGTACAGCGCCGCGTAAGTCTAGTAGCGCTATAAAAATGTTTAATAGTAGTAGTAGTTTCGGAGGACTCACATTTACCACCACAAGTGTAACGGGGGGGGGGGGGGGGGGCAATGGGCCTGGGTCCGCCTGCCTGAAGTGCACAGCACTCACTAAAACTGCTCCAGGGACCTGCATACTGCTGTGATGGATTTTTTTTAGGGTGGGAGGGGGTTAGTGACCACTGGGGGAGTAAGGGGAGGTCATCCCCGATTCTCTCCAGTGGTCATCTGGTCAATTCGGGCACCTTTTTGTGCCTTGGTTGTAAGGAAAACAGGACCAGGTAAAGTCAAGTGCTCATCAGGGACGCCCTTTTTTTTTCATTATGGGTCGAGGACGTCCAAGTGTTAGGCATGCCCAAGCCCCGCCTTCGCTATGCCTCCAATATGCCCCCTTGAAGTTTGGCCGTCCCTGCGACGGAAAGCAGTTGGGGATGCCCAAAATCGGCTTTCGATTATACCGATTTGGACGACCCTGTGAGAAGGACACCCATCTTCCGATTTGTGTCGAAAGATGGGCATCCTTCTCTTTCGAAAATGAGCCTGACAGCCTAAACCACAGTCCATGGCATGTGACTGTCAAGCCCCAAACACAGTCTGCACGCTGCTCTCACTAGGTTTCCAGGCCAGACCTCAGAACAAGGTTTTTAAGTCTTCAAATCAAAAGGTTGGTCTACCTCAGACAGGTCACAGTAGCTAAATGTATGTCCTAAAGGCATATGCTGGGGCTTCAGTTCTTCCTTCCCTGAGCCTCTTTAACCCCACTATGACCCTGCCTTTTATATTTCTGGTTCCTGTCCTTTCGGCTCCACCCCGCCCGTCTCATCTCACTTCCTCTCTGGCTATGACTATTGGTTTTAAGGTTGTTCAGACTACATGAGGGATCTTTCTTAAGAGTGAGGGTCAGTGTTCTGTATACCCCCTTACATGCCACCTTTTATATTTTAGGGAAAAAAAGATTTCAGCTCTGTCATAAATTACTGTGAAGAGACAAAAGGTCAAGAATCCCCTTAAAAAAGTTAATGGAACCTATAGATAACGGAAAAATTGAATTCCATTAACGTTTAGTTATTGTAATATGGATACATAAATGAGTGATGCATGTGGTTAGCTACTACATTAGTACTGGCACACAAACTTATCAATGAAACTACAAAGTTACCTACTTAATTTAAAACATTGCATGCAGGTAGTAAGCAGATTTCAAATACAAGATAGCTTGGTACAATGGACATTTATCAAGAAAGAAATCTCTCATCATTTATACCTACAAAAATTTACCAATTTATAGAAAATTGGCAGCCTCACGGGTCAATACAATTGGAGACTATTTGTTAAAACTGTGAGAAAGATCCAAATCTTAGATCATGGTATCAACATGTTAGGATTCAAAAGAAGAGATTTATTTGTGTATACACCAAAAACAATCCTAAGTCTATGTAAATGATTTCCTCCATAATATTTACAAATGTATTTATTTATTTAGATTTTGCTCACACCTTTTTCAGTAGTAGCTCAAGGTGAGTTACATTCAAGTACACTGGATATTTCTCTGTCCCAGGAGGGCTCACAATCTAAGTTTGTACCTGAGGCAACGGAGGGTTAAGTGACTTGCCCAAGATCACAAGGAGCAGAAGTGGGATTTGAACCGGCCACCTCTGGATTGCAAGACCGGTGCTCTAACCACTAGGCCACTCCTCCACTACAAATGTTATTAAAACATAAAAACAGCAAGCATTTATGGTTCTATAAAATAATGTAGAAGAATATACAATCTTTAGAATAATGTTGGAAACATGGCACACGTGGGCAGATGATTGAAAGCCCCACGCTGTTTCAAACAGCGCTCTACAAATAGCGCTGGAACAGCACTGGGCTTTACCGCCCCTATGATCAGAGACAATAGCATGCAAATTTAAGCACACTATTATCTCTTGTTTGACAGGTCTAGGCTGCCGAAAGCCCAGACCTGTCAAACATAGGGGCTGGAGGTCCATGGGACACCAGATCCAAAGTACCCCCACCTCGAGAAAAGTGACACAGGAGCTGGAGGTCCAGCAGACCTCCAGTCCCCCTGACCCCCCATCAATCGCTCCAACCTGGTGGTCTAGTGGCCTTTCTCCACCCCCTACCTTCATTGGAGGAGGGAGGTGGCCTTCCTCCTCTTCCATCGGTGCCGCCTCAAAAATGGCAGCACCCAGCTCTGCCCAGCGCATCCTAGGATGCGCTGGGCAGGGTTTCACACCACTGGGCCAGCAGGGCTCCATCTGATCTCCACCAGATCTCCAGTCCCCCCCCCCCCCCCCGAACCTGTGTTGGAGGAGTGGGACAGGGGGTCCACTGGACCTCTAGCCCTCATGTCACTGGGGGGGGGGGGGCAAGTTCGGGTTCCCACTCCTGCGGGGGGGGGGGGGGGGCTGCTGCATTGGGGGAATGGGGGGCCTGCTAGCATGCAAATGCATGCTGGACAGGGCTCACCACTCCTCCCCAATGATCTGCAAACCCTAATGCCAGCTCCGAGCTGGCATAGGGTTTGCTGCAGACAGTGCACCAATGTTTGGTGCGCTGCTTGCTGATCATTGGGGAGGAATAGGTTTAGCATGCATTTGCATGCTACTTGCGCTAAGAGCCCTGTTTTGCATGCATCTGCATGCTAGTTGTGTTCAGAGGCCGCAAGCGTGTTGTTTCACGCGCTTGGGGGCTCTGATTATGGGGCGGTAGCAAACACAGGCACTAGTATGGTGCTAACAGCCTCTAGCGCCTGCGTCTGCTTCTGATCATCGGCTCAACAGAGTTGAAGGTAACTTTGCAGGAAATAGATCTACATGGCAATCACAATTTGGTTTATTTAAAAAAATCACTGAGCATATGCTACTGTGGAAACTACAGTTCCAGGTATTACAGTTTTTTCACCATTATAGCATTTATAACATGAATTGCAGAGCCATATTACTATCTGAACTGCAACATAGCAGCAGTATGGGAATGTGCATATGTGCAAAAATATTGAAGTGTATTGCACTTCATGATAAATATGGGTAAACAAGTGCCTAAATCAGCAGCCTTTCCTGCTTATAATCGAACGAGAATAACGCCCAAGTTCCGACCTAAATCGGGAGATGGGCGTTCCTCTCACAAAAACAAATAAAGCGGCATAATCGAAAGCCGAACTTTGGACGCTTTCAACTGCACTCCGTCGCGGATGCGGACAAAGTTGACGGGGGAGTGTCGGAGGCGTGGTGAAGGCGGAACTGGGGCGTGGTTATCACCCGAACAGAGATGGGCGCCCTTCGCCGATAATGGATGCGTTTGTAGCTAGAATTTAGGGCACTTTTCCTGGACCCTGTTTTTTGACGAATAAGGCCCCAAAAAGTGCCCTAAATGACCAGATGACCCCCAGAGGGAGTCGGGGATGACCTCCCCTGACTCCCCCAGTGGTCACTAACCCCTCCCACCACAACAAATGATGTTTCACAACTTTTTACTTTCACCCTCAAATGTCATACCCTCCTCCCAAGCAGCAGTATGCAGGTCCCTGGAACAGTTGTTAGGGGGTGCAGTGGACGTCAGGCAGGTGGACCCAGGCCCATCCCCCCCCTACCTGTTACAATTGTGCTGCTTAATGCTACTAGTCGTCCAACCCCCCCCAAACCCCCTGTACCCACATGTAGGTGCCCCCCTTCACCGCTTAGGGCTATAGTACTGGTGTAGACTTGTGGGCAGTGGGTTTTGAGGGGGATTTGGGGGGCTCAACACCCAAGGGAAGGGTGCTATGCACCTGGGAGCTCTTTTACCTTTTTTTTTGTTTTTGTAAAAGTGCCCCCTAGGGTGCCCGGTTGGTGTCCTGGCATGTGAGGGGGACCAGTGCACTATGAATCCTGGCCCCTCCCACGAACAAATGCCTTGCATTTATTCGTTTTTGAGCTGGGCGATTTCATTTTCCATTATCGGTGAAAAGCAAAAACGCCCAGCTCACACCTTGGCGAATAAAGCATGGGCGTCTATTTTTTTTAAAAAATACGGTTCACTCCGCCCCTTCACGGACCCGTTCTCGGAGATTAACGCCCATGGAGATAGGCGTTTCTGGTCGATTATGCCCCTCTTTGTATACTAGGTTTTAAGAAGGACCCATACTTATGGGGGAAATTTCATAAAATGTATTTATAATAAAGGATTTCTAATTGCATAATGCAGGATAATAATGTATGAGTAGAAGCAAGGGAGTCTTACTTGAAGATGTGGGAAAGTTAAATGACAGAACGCACATAGAATATAGAACAGCAATGCCAAAACCAAATAGAGAATTGACTGTTTAAGAATGAATTGCAGCCTTTCATATGCTCTCTACCTCTGAAACATCAACAAACATTGAAAGGGAAAGATGTTCTGCTAAGATGTGTGATATATCATTACGTCCTTTCATTGGCATAATTACCTGTTTTTTGGTGGAAGTTAAATTTGAAAATGTTATGGTCAAAATTGTCACTATATATATTCACATTATTCTCTGTCCTGTTTTGACCGCGTTCTTAAGATTTTAGCTTTTTTAAAGGATAGGCCACAAGAAAGAGGAAGCCCACACTGTGAAAGACTGGACAGAAGTGTATAAGGCCCCCCTCATTACATTCTCAGGGTCCATAGCCAGGATAATCCATATACTCTCTTAGCACCTCCAATAACCATGTTCCCATGCCTTGGACACCTAATGCTGGAAGGACCAATCTGATTCAGTGAGCCCCAAAAATGCATGTGGCCATTATAAAATTATTCCAGCAATTCACATACTTTTATTCGTACTGAGAGGAAGTATTCTCTGAAGTATATTTAGGTCAGAGAAGGAAAAGTAAACACATAGATGGCAGTTTCACATTTCTGCATGACCTTTTTCCATAAATGTACCTGTAAAAAAGTACTGTATTTTTCGGACTATAAGACGCACTTTTTTCCTCCCAAATTTGGGAGGAAAATGGGGGGTGCGTCTTATAGTCCGAAGGTAGAGAAATTTAGCAGGCCGCCCTCCCTCCTGCCGAGTTCGGGATCGCCCTCCCTCCTGCCGAGTTCGGGATCGCCTGCCCTCCCTCCTGCCGAGTTCCGGGATCGCCCTCTCTTCCCCTGCCTTCCCTCTGAGGTCTAAAAGTAATTTTACCTAGTCGGGCTGCAGCGAAAAGCATGCAGGCTCAGCACATCACTCTTCCCTTCTGTCTCTCTCAGCTCTCTGGTCCCGCCCTCAAACAGGAAATAAAGGCGGGCCCAGAGCTGAGAGAGACAGAAGGGAAGAGTGATGTGCTGAGCCTGCATGCTTTTCGCTGCAGCCCTGACTAGGTAAAATTACTTTTAGACCTCAGAGGGCGGGACCAGAGAGCTGAGAGAGACAGAAGGGAAGAGTGATGTGCTGAGCCTGCATGCTTTTTGCTGCAGCCCCAACTAGGTAAAATTACTTTTAGACCTCAGAGGGAGGGAGGGCAGGGGATCTCGGAACTTGGCGGGGCGGGAGGGAGGGATTCGGATAAGATGCACCAGAGCACCTAGGTTTTAGAGGAGGAAAAAGGTGTGTCTTATAGTCCGAATTTTTTTTTCCTATTTCCCTCCTCTAAAACCTAGGTGCATCTTATGGTCCAGTGCGTCTTATAGTCCGAAAAATACGGTAGATGCAATTGGCCATGGCTTTGTAGCTGGGGTAGGGTTCAAAGTTAATAGTACATACAAATCTATGTTTTGAAAATTGATGTAAAACTTATGGGTGGAAAGTATATGTAGTCTTTATCCCAATGCAGGCATAATGAAAATTTCTCACAATACATACTGGATGACTTTGCTTTGTGTTCTCAAGCTTCAAAAGAACAGTAGTTTGGTCACTGGTCTGGCAAAAGTTGTTTAATCCTTGACTAGATTTTCAGGTTGAATGGAAAACATTATCTTCTCCATCTGGTGGACAATAATGCTTTCAAATCAAAAGAATATTTGAAGACTACTACCTTAAAGATTAAACAGCTTTCTACTATAAACCAAAATCTATATTTTTAAAGTATATTAAAATATAGATTTTGGTTTATAGTAGAAAGCTGTTTAATCTTTAAGGTATCCACTATAGATCAGACAAATAACTGAACACACATTATATTGTTACCTAATATCTACTAGACTATAACTGGAAACCACTGGCAGACTGATGAAAAAGTGATTGACAAAGGAGACAGGAGTCATACATTCAAAGGCATTAGTGTTCTACAGAGAAAATAGATTTTGAAAATTAATATTTTGCCTTCAATAGACTTATGTATACTGATATATACACATGAACATAAGATATCATACCTTTGTACAATGTAGACTATGCTATTTACATATCTTTTGGTAGCATGTATGTATGTGTGTGTGATGCATTTATAGATAAAAAATATATAACAGTTGACAGCTGTTTTAGAGCACAGAGAGATGGCAAGCTGAATGAGGGTCTTGATTACTTCAAGATTAGCTATCTAAAGTTTCTATTCATTTTAAGTGTTGTTAGTGCGAAGAGTCATTAGTCACTTCCTTGTCTCCAGGAACATCAGCATACATTTACATTGTTAATGAACATTTGGGGTAAATGAATTAATGGCACTTTTAAACAGAATTTCAGTCCAAAAAACTTTGTATGCCATGGTAGTATTAGGATAGGATAAAAATCAAAAGACTTTAAAGTCAACGCTCCTGAACATAAGACAAACCTGAATTAAAACTTAAAAACTACATTCATCCATGAAAGATTTATTTATTTTTACACAGATGAAGACATAAAATACATTTACAATGTATATTTTCTTTTATACTGTTTCATACATAAATCCATGTTTCTATGGCATTCATTTTAGAAACCCTATTCACATTTTGGACATGCATACACATCTAAATCTCAACTTTAAAATGCCACGATATAAGAACATAAAAATAGCCATACTGGGTCAGACCAATGGTCCATCTAAACCCAGTATCCTGCTTCCAGCATTGGTCAGTTCAGGTCACAAGTACCTGATAGAATCTCAAATAGTAGCAAGATTCATGCCATTGATCCCAGGGACAAGGAGTGGCTCTCCCCATGTCTGTCCACATTCAAAACTCAATATGACAAGAGTGTGTGTTTGGGCAGGACTATGACAAAGCAAAAATACATAAGTGCAGTTCCCTATTTCAGAAAGGGAAAGCACATTTATATTCAGTTACATCAATGTCAGGATTTACAACAGCTTCCAGGAACGTCTAAGTTATTTATTTATATTTATTAGGATTTATTTACCGCCTTTCTGAAGGAATTCACTCAAGGTGGTGTACAGTAAGAATAGATCAAACATGAGCAGGAGGCAAGTAGAGCAGTAAAAATATTTGAACAACAATACAAAGTATGGCATGGTATACTACTTGCAATGAGGGGTAAGGCAAAGTTGTAACATATAGATGAGTAAGAAAGTAGGAAGAATTAGAAAGTAAGGTGATTGATTTGAAGAAAGTTGCACGTGAGGTCAGAGAGATGGTTAAATATTATCTCAGCTAGGGTAGGAGTGGATAAACATGTCCCGCTACAGTATGTGCAGCCCGAGTCAATTCTTGTGTGTGTGAGTGAGACTAACAAGTTAGTTATTTCTTCCTTTAAAGGCTTGGTTGAAGAGCCAAACTTTCAGCTGCTTCCTGAAGTAGAGGTAGTCTTGTGTTAAATGCAGCCTTTCAGGCAATGCATTCCAGAGTGTGGGGCAGTGGCGTAGCCAGAAGTCAATTTTTGGGTGGGCCAACAGGTTGGATGGATGGGCACTAGACAGTGGTTTGCTGGTAAATGTTTAACAACAGGCTCTCTCCCTGGTCCACCTCTGCGCCCTCCCTCCCCGGTCCACCTCCCCTCAAAATTGCAGAGCTGGCTATAGCCGGGGAGAGAGCCTGGGGGTGGAGGCAATGCATTACTCTCTCCAGGAAATAAAATTAAATGATCCCAGGTGCCAATCTAATTCATATTTAATGTGGGATAAAATGCCATAAATAAGTAAATAAATATAAACTTTTAATGTTGAGCACCTGATTCTCAAAGTGGACATATTCCAAACACTACAATGAAAATAAAATGATTTTTTTCTACCTTTGTTGTCTGGTGACTTTGTTTTTCTGATCATGCTGGCCCAGTATCCGATTCTGCTGCTATAAGTCCTCTTAACTTCATTTCCAGGGCTTCCTTTCCATTTATTTCTTTCCTTTCCTCCTTTCTTCTTCATTTCTGGTCCTCCGCAGACTTGACTGTCCAGTGGATCCAGCTTCTGCCTATTTTCTCCATCCATGTGCTGTTTTTCTCCTCTCTTCTTTTCCCCTCATATCATCTCCTTCCTCTCTCTTCCCTCCTCTCCATCCATGTCAGCATTTCTTCTCTCTCCCTTCCACTCCATCCATGTGCATCTCCTTTCTCTGTCTTCCCTCCCCTCCATCCATGTCCAGAATTTCTTCTTTCTCCCCTCCATCCATGTGCATCTCCTTCCTTCACGTCCATCCCATCTCCTCCACCCACCCATGTCCAGCAACCCTCCTCTCTCCCCTGCCCTCCCCTCCATGTCCAGCAATTTCTCCTCTCTCCCTGGGCCCTGTCCTCCCATCCATGGCCATCGATGCTCCTCTCTCCCCTTTGACCATCTCCCTCTCATTCCCTTTCCAGCACTCCTAGTCCCCCTCTGTCTCTCCCTTACCCAGTCTCCTAAATTCCTCCCCCCATCTTTCACCCACTTCATCAGTCCCCCATTCCCCATACTCTGTACTCACCACCCTTTCCAATCCCATCCTTCCCTCTGCTCACCAACAATAAAGAACGACAACGTGGACGCAGGCAGCAGCTCACAGGTTTGCTTCCTGTGATTTGAGTGAAGGTGACGGCTGCGCGGGGGAGTAGAAAAAGGTTTTCTAAATGGCTTCCAGTTCCTTCAATCCTTCTTTAGTCGCAGCGGCGAACTGGCGCGGGCGGCGCCAGTAAAAGCATAAAGCAGTCAGGCTCTTCAACTCCGTCCATCCTTCGCTTCCCTGCCTTCTCAGCGCGTCCCGCCTTCCTCTGATGTCATTTCCTTTCGGGTGGACGGGACGCGCTAAGAAGACAGGGAAGCGAAGGATGGACGGAGTTGAAGAGCCTGGCTGCTTTATGCTTTTACTGGCGCCGCCCGCACCAGTTCGCCGCTGCGAGTCTGGAGCGATCAGATGAGCCAGAGCGGGTAGTGTTTCTGCTGCAATGTGTGTGCGCTTGGGTGGGCGGGCGGCCGGGCGGGCCTGAGCTGAAATTGGGTGGGCCTGGGCCCACCCAGGCTCACCCGTAGCTACGCCCCTGGTGTGGGGGCTACTCCGGAGAAGGCTCACTTGTGGGTATCACATTATGTAATGTCTTTTGGAGAGAATGTAGTTAGTGAAAGTCCTTGGGAGGACCTTAGTGTCCTTTGCGGTGTGTGGAGGATCATCCTGTTCTTCAAATACTCGGGAAATTTCCTTCAGGACCTTGAAGATCAGACATAGAGTTTTAAATTTAGCCCTGTATTGTACTGGTAGCCAATGAAGTTTTTGCAAAAATGGTGTGATGTGGTCACGTCGCTTGCAACCTTCTATGAGTCTTGCTGCTGCATTCTGAATCAACTGGAGCTGGTGCAGGCCCTTTGTAGTCAGACCATTGTATAGTGCGCATTGCAGTAATCCAGTCTTGATGTTGCCATGGCATGCACAACTGGGATAAGATTTACCTTCTCAATGTAAAAAGAGAGGCAGCGTAGCTGTTGCAAATAGTAGAAGCAGCTCTTGAACGTTGCTTGCATTTGGGAAATCAGAGTAAGTGTTGAATCTAACTGTATTCCAAGGTTCCTGACTTGTGATTTGAGGGAGAGTTCATACTTCCCAAAAGGGATTTTGATGTCAGGTATGTATCCATTTGTGTTAGGGAACAAGAAAAGCTTCGTTTTACTTGGGTTCAGGCAAAGTTTGTTGTGTTTAGCCCATTCTTGAATTGATGTTAGACAAGTGATCAGTTTATTCAAGGCTGTAGGTAAGTCAGGTTCAATGCATCATTTGCACAGATGTAGAACTGAGTGTCCATTGACCGAATCAGCTCAGCTAGTGGCTTGAGGTAGATATTGAACAGAATAGGTGACAGTATCGATCCTTGTGGTACCCCGCAGGTCAGTGTCCATGGTGATGATGAGTTGCTGCCAATCATTATGGATTGTTGCCTGTCTGATAGATAGGATCTGAACCAGGCAAGTACTGTTCCATTGATACCTGTTTCTGTCAGTTGTGCTAGCAAGATATCATGATCCACAGTGTCAAAAGCTGCTGAGAAATCCAGCAGTACTAACATTGAGGCAAATCCCTTGTCTCGGTTTCTGTGAAGAACATCTAGCAGGGATACGAGGACCGTTTCTGTTCCATAACCAGGTCTGAATCGAGATTGACATGGATCTAGCCAGTTACTCTTTTCTAGCCATTCATTAAGTTGAACACAGACTGTTTGTTCTATGAGTTTCCCTAGAAACGGGATGTTAGATACTGGCCTGTAACTTTCAAGTTTGTCCTGGTCAAGGTTGTTTTTCTTCAGCAGAGGGCGAACCACTGCCTTTTTTAATGCTGTTGGTAGCTGCCCATTAGAAAGAGAGGTGTTCACAATTTTTGTGGCACCTTCTATAATGCCCATACTTGCCTGCTGCACTATCTTTGATGGGCAGGGATCGAGGGAGCAGGTAGTTGGTCGAAGGTTTCTTAGGATCTTGTCAAGGCTCTCCTCTGTCATTAGGTTAAAAAAGTGTTCCATCTGTCTCTTTTAGGAGGGGGCGAGTTTGTGCACCCCTGGTTGACTGGTTGGGCACTGGGTGGGATTGCCTGTAAATCCTGGTGGAGACTTTTAATTTTGTTCGCAAAGAATGCAGCAAAAATCACTGCAGTTCAGTTTAGACTGGGTAGGCTGGTTCTGTTGTGGGGGCTGCAGTAGGCTGTTTACTATACTGAACAGCTGCTTGGTTGAATTGGCAGCCTGTGAAATGCATTGAGAGAAATACTGTTTTTTGGTTGCTGTTAAGGCTTGGCGGTACTTTGCCATGTGCTTCCTGCAATTTAGCCTGTCTTCATCCAGGTGAGATTTGCACCATCTCCTTTCCAGTTTTCGTCCTTCGCGTTTAAGGATCCGAAGTTCTGTAGAAAACCAAGGTGAGCGTTTGTGAGTGGGGCATAAGACCTTTTTTAGTGGTGCTGTTTTCTCTAAGGTCTTGGCTAGGTGTGTATTCCAGGTGTCAACTTGTTCTGCCACTGTTGTCTTTTCATCTACATGCGGATAGTCCAAGGCCTCTAGGAAATTCTCAGCGGCCAGTTTTTTTTTTGTCTCTGATCTCCTTCCAAACTCTGTGAAGTGCCATTTGTTTCAGGTGGTCACTTAGGGAGAATGTAATTAGAAAATGGTCTGACCATGATAGGGGTGTTATTTCAATACTGTTATCCCAGAATTCTGGAATATCCACCCCTTTGTAGAATACCAGGTCTAGTATGTGACCCTTTTCGTGGGTTGGAGAATTGATCACCTGTGTAAATCCTAGTTCTGTCATCGTGTCCAGAAAGGCAGCTGTGGTGGTATCTGGGGTTTTGATGTGTAGATTGAAGTCTCCCATGATCACCAGCCTAGGGTAATTCAGGGTCACTTGAGTAATCAGGTCTAGGAGTTCTTGCATGGATAATGTGTTGTTACGAGGTGCTCTATAAATCATGAGCAGCCAGATTGGCTTCTCCTCTTCAAGTTGGATTAAAAGAGATTCTAATCCATGTAGCTGGGGGATGGATATTCTGTGCAGTTTGATTGTGTCCTGAATCAATACTGCTACCCCTCCACCCTGTCTTCCTGGTCTTGGTTGATGTTGGATGTTGAAACCTGTTGGGCATAGCTCAGCCAGTGGTAAACCCCCACTTTCATCTAGCCAGGTTTCACTTATTCCTAGGATGCCAAATGCTGTTCATTTATGGCATCATGAATCACAGAGGATTTCTTTGCAGCTGATCTGGCATTCACCAATCCTATAGTTCCCAAGGGTGTTCTGGGGGTGCTGTGGGTAGCTTTGGTGTGACAATGAGGTGATCTTTTAAGTACTGTTATGTAGGTGTTTGTGTCATGTAAGCATCCCAGTGGTGTGTGGGAGAAGGCAAAAGTACAACACACCACTGGGATGCTTACATGACACATTTTTGTGTCAGAAGCTAGTTAGGCAAAATTTCACTGGGTGGCGCTGCAATCCACTCTTTGGAGTACACCCTGTAGATCAGCAGTCTTCCTAGTTGGCAATGCAGGGTTAAGGCTTTAATAGTTGAAAGAACAGACCTTTTAAAGTTGTAAATTCAGACCAGGCCTGTGAGATCAAGTCTTCCATCAAATAGAGAAAAAATGGCTGCACTTAACACTTCTATGTGAAATTCTTGGAGACAGTGCATAGGTTTCCTTTAGTTTTAAGGAATCTAAAAGATTCAGAGTTATAGAAGTAGATTATAGATTATGTAGTTAAAATAAATTTTTTTAACTCACGGATTGCAGGTATGAACTTTAGAGTTTCTGGTTCTGATATCCTCTTATGGTCCAATTGATGCCGGTTGCTGTAGGCTTTTTCTTTATTGTTCCTGAGGAAGGACAGATGTAAATAAGGATCCAGCTCCAATCTCAGAGCATGAGGAGAGTTATTTAGGGGAGATAAAATTTCCTTTCTCCAGCCAAAAATAAATGTGTTCTGGGGGTGCTGTGGATAGCTTTGGTGTGACAATGAGGAGAGCTTTTAAGTACGGTTATGTAGGTGTTTGACCTCTTGTACTTTTGCCTTCTCCTACACACCACTGGGATGCTTTCATGACACATTTTTGTGTCAGAAGCTAGTTAGGCAAAATTTTACTGGGTGGCGCTGCAATCCACTCTTTGGAGTATGCCCTGTAGATCAGCAGTCTTCCTAGTTGGCAATGCAGGGTTAAGGCTTTAATAGTTGAAAGAACAAACCTAAGTTGCTCTTGTTAATCCCCCAGTGTTTTTGTACTCCCCCCCCCCCACCCACCCATCCAAAACAAAAACAATACTGGCAAAGGATATCAGGCTATGTGACAACTTCGGAAAACACACACGTATGTTTCTAAAATGTCTGACATTCATGGGTAAATTCCAGCATACAAGCATATATACATGTATGTTCTAAAATACTATCATACCAATTTACGTTGCTGTGCTGACCCTCTTGAAATTTTAGACTAAGGGAAGGCAACCACAGTCCTTGAGGGCCACAGCCCAGTTGGGTTTTCAAGATTTTCACAATCAATATGCATGAGATTTATTTGCATGCACTGCTTTTGTTGTATGCAAACAAACATTATACAGAGTCATTGGAGAAATCTTGAAAACTCAACTGAGTTATGGCCCTTGAGGACTGTGGCTGCCCACCCCTATTTTAGAAGTGATGCTTGTAAAATTGATGCTCCCACCATATGTAACTGGCACATATATATACATTTTCTGGATGTATTTCAGAACAGGGACTATACCAAAAGATCCTGTTTTAAAGTACTACTGGAACTTAATTTGCCACAATCTAGACATTTCATTTCTAATTTGTACATCCTTTCTAAAATCCATCTTTGTATCTAAGAGCAATCCTAAAATCAAATTACCACCAATACAAAAAACAGAACAATCTACTATTGGACAATTTTGTAAATTTCACTATATGCTCAGTTATAAGCAGACATGCAATACAGGTGCAAAGCATACAGTGTATATAACAATTGTAATATTTCAAATTTGTAGATCACATTTCCAACTTTAGTTCACAACTGTTTACAACATTATCAAGTATGTTACTGCCCAAAAGAGCTTACGGTCTAAAGTGCACTATCACATTAGTGCTAATGCTGTTAACTCGCACTAGTAGTAAAAAGATCCCAATGCATAAAATAGGATCTGTTATAAATAATGTATATTAATGCATGTTAATGCATATAATACACTAAGTCCTACTAGTAAATCTAGCCTAAATTGGTAACTAAGGCAATGGGAGATCAAGAAACTCACCCAAGATCACAAGGTTAGTCAGTGAGAGAAGTGTAATTTGAACTTTAGTTTCCCTAATTCATAGTCTGTTGCGCTATCCACTAGGCTATGCTTTCTCCTCTTTTCTTGTGGGGGGAAAGGGGAAGGAAGAAACTTAATCTATTCAAATGGCACAAAAGTATATTTAAAATATATTGTGAAGGCACTGATGAATCACATTCTCTATGCCTTCCCTGGATGGTTTCTGCCCATGCATAGCCAGAAAATATTTCTAGTTTCTGTTGAGGGGGACTGGGCAAATTCAAAGAAACAGGGTTTCACCTCTCAGTTGCTACTTCAAATCTGTAACAGGTTAGTAGGGATGCTTAAAACTGTTCTACCTGAAATGAGCTTATGGTCTCAGTCTAGATCAAGCTTAATGCCATTATAATCTAGCATTAAGCTGCGCCATTGATGGCAATCCCACTAGAAGGACTGCAAACACAGAGAAATTGCTATACAGAATGTTCTAAAAATAGCAAATGGCTAATCTGTTTTAGTTAGTTAGCATGCAAGAAAGCTTCTTCAGCTCTAAGATTTCAAATAAATTTCTCATCCCATGCTTCCAAAGCACATGTTCAATGACTGGAAAATTAGTTGAGGTGTCACAGTGAACAACAGAATATTTGCAGAACATTTTCACAACAACGATAAGTTTTCAAGCATCTTGTTAAGCTTATCACTTTCACATAAACCATGCTGTCAATGCTAGCAAGTGTGTAGCAAGGACAATAACTAACATTTTTACAATTAAGATTCTTCTAATAGTACGTTTCTATAGTTCTAATGCTGATTTCCTAAAAAGAGATCTTAGGGAAAGCATACAATCTTTCTCCACGATGCAGTTCATTTGCTTTTTCTATTTTTTTTAAAGAAGGCACAGGGAAGTCTTAATAAAAATGGGAATGAACCTCTAGAAGAGTTTCCAAAAATCCATAACCTTAGCTTATAAGCAGACTGTAGCAATTATTTTAAAACATTAATATCACTGAACACTGTAATCAGTCTGCACAGGAAAAAATAATTTTGGAAAGAGCATCTCTTTTAAAACAGTCCTGTTGAGGCCACTTTTGAAAAGCCATATATAAGTAAATTATTTGGGAACTACCCACCACTGACCTATGTAAATGCATTCATGAAGAAACTCAGTTGCCTACTTGTAAATAAGTTCTCCATAGACAGCAGAATAAAAGTAGGCAAGGTCGTATGACAGTACCAGTATAAGATAGCTCTCAAAGAGCTCAGAGAATACTTGCGTGGATCTGCTACCCGACAAGTCCCTTCAGTGTCATTCAGAGCTTAGTATTCAATTCCCCCAAAGGCAGTAGATATGTGTGCCTGATTTATCCTGAGCTGTAATACAAGTGTATACTACACTTTTAGGACTACCAGATCTCAATAGACAGGGAAAGTGGGGAATCATTTCAATATTCTGAAATGTTTTAAGCTGGCTCAAATATAAGTTGCAGGAAATGCTGTTTATGCCATATGCAAAAATAGAATAAGTGGGATATCACCAACCTAGTCAAGTAAATCTATCATTTAAAGCTGACAGGATACCAAAGGACTGGAGGGTAGCAAAAATAACACCAATTAAAAAAAAAGGGCTCCAGAGTTGGATCCAGAAAATCATATACCAGTGAGCCTGATGTCAGAGCCAGGCAAAACAGCTGAAGCTATAATGAAAAACAAAATTGCCAATAATATAGACAAACATGGCTTAATAAGCAAGAGTTGATATACATTTAGCAGAAGAATGTCTCATCTTACCAACTTATTAGATGATTTTGAAGTTGTAAAAGAAGTGGTTTACAGCAAACCATTTCATATAAAGGACAATTCTATAAGCTAGGCGCACACTTAGGCACCTCTTGCCCATGTAAATGTCTAGAATAGTAGCAGTTACGTGAATATGTATAACTTAACCACATTAACGTTAGCCGGGAGTCTTAGTGCTATTCTGCAAAGATGAAAATGTGTTTTACCTGTTAATTTCCTTTCCTTTAGTCAGCTGTCCCATTCTGGACAAATGGGTGTTATCCCTTCCTACCAGCAGATGGAGGTAGAGAAAAAAACGGACTTTTTCCAGTGAACTCACCAGTATACATGGCTGGTGCACAGTGGAAATCTCCAGTATCCATCTACCAAAGTAGCAGAAAGTCCCTTATAAAGCACACCTGTACCCCCATCAGATGCTCCACTAAGAGCTAGGTGTAGAATTTTTTCTCCTCTTGTTGGCTCCTGTACCAGCTGCTCCATAAAGCAGTCCTTGATTTTGTCAAGGTATTTTACTTCCCTAGCCTGCCCTGATGTTATATTTACCCAGTCAATATCAGGGTAATTGAAATCACACATTATCATGTTCCCCAGTTTATTAGCCTCCCTAATTTCTGATAACATTTCTACATCTGTCTGTTCATCCTGACCAGGTGGACGATAGTACACTCCTATCACTATCCTTTTCCCCTTTACACATTGAATGTCATTCCATGGGGAATCCAAGATGTGTTTTGTTTTCTACAGAATTTTCAATCTATTTGATTAGAGGCCCTCCTTAACATACATTGCTACCCTTCCACCAATTTGATCTACCCTATCACTATGACATAATTTCTACCCTGGTATGACAGTGCCCCACTGGTTATCCTCCTTCCACCAGATCTCAGAGATGTTTAGTGCAATATATCCTAACTCTCCCATCTTATTTCTTAGGCTTCTGGCATTCACATATAGAGATTTCAAACTATAAGCCAAGACCTTATCCACCTAAGGCCTTAACCCATTTATCTATGCTGATGACATTACATTATATATCCCCTACAAACCTGATTTGGCAGAAATCACCAACGAAATCAAGCTCAGCTTAAACATCATGAACTCATGGGCTAATGCATTCCAACTAAAACTCAATACAGAAAAAACACACTGCCTCATCATCTCATCCCAATACAATACATACAAACCCACAATCATTAACACCCCAGGATACACCCTCCCTATCTCAGACAGCCTGAAAATTCTCGGAGTAACAATGGACCGTAACATCTCACTAGAGACTCAAGCGAAATCCACCATAAAGAAAATTTTTTTCTCAATGTGGAAACTCAAACGCGTGAAACCATTTTCCCCAAGGGAAATATTTCGTAACCTGATACAATCAATGTTACTAAGCCATGCAGACTACTGTAATGGAATCTATGCGGGATGCAAAGATCAAATCATAAAAAAATTTCAGACTGCCCAAAACACAGCAGCCAGGCTTATATTTGGAAAAACACATTTTGACAGCGCCAAACCACTCAGAGAAAAACTGCATTGGCTACCAATCAAAGAACGTAACACTTTCAAAATCTGCATGACTGTTCATAAAATTATTTACGGTGAGGCACCTGGATACATGACAGACCTTATTGACCTGCCAACCAGAAACACCAGAAAATCTGCACGATCATAACTAAACCTCCACTACCCAAGCAACAAAGGACTCAAATACAAATCCACCTATGCAACCAGCTTTCCTACTTAAGCGCACAACTATGGAACGCACTGCCAAAAATAGTAAAAACTATGCCAGACCACCTTAAATTCCGGAAAGCACTAAAAACAGATCTGTTCAAAAGAGCATACCCCACCGATCCAACATAAAAATACATGGACACCTGCGACATGATGTAATCAAAGAACGTAATGGACATTACCTGACTCCTCCTCCCTCCCTAAATTCCCCTCAATTATACCTACCATACATGTACCTTATCTACCACAATATCACCTTGTATTCATTCACACCATGTATTTTTTCAGACCGGAATTGGATAACGCCGTTAACGGTAATATGTAAGCCACATTGAGCCTGCAAAAAGGTGGGGAAATGTGGGATACAATGCAACAAATAAAATAAATAAATGGTTATTGTTCCTATTTACATCTCATTCAGCAGTTGACAGTGTTAATTTGCAATCTTTTGTCTGCTTTTTATTTAAAGACACCTGGTCTATACTATGGTCTCTATTGCAACCTCACTATCAAGATACCTTATCTTCCCTGTTTTGGTGATATCTTTGAAAGATATCTTGTTCCGAACCATGCACTTTTGAACAACTGTCAGCCTTCACCCACATTCTAGCTTAAAAGCTGATCTATCAGTTCAAAATGGCCGCCTAGTGAAGCAGACGTGCGTTTGAGCTCTCGCAAATTTTCCCGGAATCTATAGCTATGCCTACGAGAAGGGGAAAAGCCACTGCCCTAGCCTCCCAGCAGCCAAATCCCCCTACTCTTATTGGCCTGATTGATACCTTTTTGCAGAGGACTCCCGAACCTAGAGTGTCAGTGAGCGGGGCCCGCTGACTGTCTCCACGGCAGTTGAAGGCCTACAGGAGAGTCCTGGGCTGGAAGTTTCTCTGAGCCCTGACAATAGAGCACCTCCTCTTCCTCCTCAGCCATGTGGAGCTAGCTTTCCAAAGATGGTGTCTCCAAACCTGAGTTCCGAAGTGGTCACTGGAATCGGAAGGCAAGAGGCGAGACAAGAACAAGTGGAAGCAGTATTAGCCACGGCAGTCGAAACAACGAAGGAGGAAGAAAATGCATCAATTTTGGCAGGCATCGATCCACAACAAACAGAGGTAGAAACTATTTCATTTCCGTTGTTACAAACAGTTAAACCCTCTGATAATCTTTGGACATTGATTCTAGATCTAGGGAAGGCGTTAGTCCCCCAGATGCATAAGATAAAGCAAGATCTTGGACAAACTCATGAGAAAGTGAAATTATTAACCTTGCAAGTCCAAAAACAAGAGACTGAGATTCAACAAGTCTGAAAGATACAAAATACTATGCTTAAAAATTTAACTAATTTAAGACGAAAGACAGAGAACCTGGAGAACTATTCTAGAAGTAATAAACTTCGCTTTATAAATTTTCCTTACTCATCTTTAGTGTCTCCACGAGAGATGCTAAAATCTTACTTCAAAGATATTATCCAGATTGGGGAGGAAAACATCCCCCCCTTTGCTCAAGTTTATTACTTACCATCTAGGAATCTACAAACACAAGAGAACCAACCTTTGGACGTTACGACATTATTAGAAACATCAGACACTGATTTAATAACACCAGCTACTTTGGTAGCAACAGTAGCACTATCACCGGATAAGATGTGGGTATTAAAAATGTTTTATAAAAATCGAGATAAACTATTTAAAGGATTAAAGATCTCTGTTTATCCTGATGTCTCTTGGGAGACACAAGTACGTTGTAAAAGATTTCTTCAAAAGAAACAAGAAACGAATCATAAGGGAGCAACTTTCTTCCTCAAATTTCCCTGTAAATGTTTAGTTAACTACCATTCTGAGAAATATGTATTTTTGATCCCTCCCAACATGAGACATTTATTACAACAAGAAGGGCTGCTGGAATGGAATCTCCAGCAGCAATTAGCTCTTGAATTAATATTATATTTAGGATCAAGCACATGTCTGTTAACTCTCCTTAAATACATATTGTTTATTCTTCAACAAATGACATTTTTGAACTCCACTTGTGGACTTATGTTTGGCTAATAGAACATAGATACGTGTATTATAATAATTTTTCTTGAAATAATGTAGTTTTGATTAACCAACTTTCTGATCAAGTTTATGCTTGTAAAAATTTGAAAACTTAATAAATAAAATTAAAAAAAAGCTGATCTATCTCTTTTTTAAATGCTGATGCCAGTAGCCTGGTCCCACCCTGGTTAAGGTACAGCCCATCATTCTGGAATAGGCTCCCCCTTCCCCAGAACGTTGCCCAGTTCCTTACAAATCTAAAACCCTCCTCCCTGCACCATGGCCTCATCCAAACATTCAGTCTCCGGAGTTCTGCTTGTCTCTTGGGCCCTATGTATTTAACAGGGAGAACTTTGGAAAATGCTACCCTAGAGGTTCTGAATTTGAGCTTTCTACTTAAGATCTTAAATTTGGCTTCAGGAACCTCTCTCCAACATTTTATTGGTACCCACATGTACCAAGACAGCTGGCTCCTCCCCAGCACTACCTAGGTGAAGCGTGAGGTCCACCACATTCGCACCAGGCAGCCAAGTGATCAGATGATCCTCATGTCCACCTGCCACCCAGCTAACTACATGCCTAATAATCAAATCACCAACTACAACAGCAGTCCTAACCCTTCCCTCCTGAGCAGAAGCTCCTGGAGACACATCCTTGGTGCGCTAGGATATTGCATCCCCAGTTGGGCTGGTCCTTAAAGGGCCTCCTGAATCTGAGGTCTGGGGCATTGAGCACTGAAAGTCATCTGCTACACTGGAGCAGCCTCTAGTGTAGCAGATAACTCTAGATGCCCCAAAGCAAAAGTAAATAAAAACTGCTGCTCCACACACTTCTTGTGAAGCTTACAGAGGTAACTTGAGAGTAGCCATTAGGCTCAAACTTGCTTTGCAGCCTTGGACAGCAAAGTGGGGCGCTAAGTCAGGGACCAGGAGCACCAGCTTGAGCAACCTACCATCATATGCAAAAGGTAGACAAAAATACTGGAGATTTCCACTGAGCACCAGCAGGTATACTGGTACGTTCACTGGAAAAAAAAAAAAAACAAAAAAACACTTTTTTCTCTACCTCCATCTGCTAGTAGGAGGGGATAAAAACCAATTTGTTCAGAACAGTGCAGATAGTTGAATATTTGCAAAGGATGGATACACAGGGAAAAATGGGCAGAGTTCCCAGTTACACATGCAACTTATAGGACGAACAGATAGATGTAGAAAAGTTATCAGAAATTAAGAAGGCTAACAAACTGGGCAATACAATAATAATGGGTGATTTCAATTACCCCTATTATTGAGTGGGTAAATGTAACATCAGGGCAGGCTAGGGAGGACTGCTTTATGGAGCAGCTGTATACAGAACCTATGCACCTTTGTGTTCATGAGGCCTTAGGAATAAAGTGGGAAGCATAGATTGTGAAATTCTGAACACATTTTTTTTTTTGTAAAATACTGTAGTGTGACGCTGCACTTGACTGTGGAATAATAGCAGTGGTTTTTGAATGGTTTAAGGGATTCCTTAAAAAAAGAAAGTATTATGTCAAGAAGAATGATGCTTTCTCTAAATGCTGGACTCCAGATTATGTAGTTCCCCAGTGATTACCATTGTCACCAATTTTGTTTAATGTTGTTATGAGTTCTTTAGGGTTTGCTGGTTTTGGTTTTTTTGTTTGTTTGTTTATTTTTGGTTTTATTTTTTTTAAGCATCTCCTCAGTATTGTTTCAAATGCAGGTGATATCTTTATTTGTTGGGATATCATTCAATCGCATCCCCTATTTGCAAGAAGTGTTGCATGCATAGCACACTCGAGAGGAATAAACCTGAACGAGAGACTGAGTCCAGCGCGTTTAAAATCGAGTACTATGGCCACTGGACTGAGGGGTCACTTTAAGTGCGGTAATTGTAGTACATGCTCCATGACCAAAGAGGGGGATGAATTCATCAATCTAGTTGATTCTAAGAGATATTCAATTTATTCCCATTCCAATTGTCATTCAGATTTTGTGATCTATGTGTTACAATGTCCTTGTTACAAGTTATATATAGGGAAGACTACGAGGCAATTACACATTAGGTTATTAGAACATAAATTCTGTTTGAAGCAGAAACAGCTAGGGTCCCCGCTAGTAGCACATTGTAACATCATGAAACATGAATTTACACAATTTCACTGCTTCGTAATTGATCAAATTCAGGCTGATATCAGAGGAGGGGATAGAGCGAAACACCTCCTGCAATCAGAGCAGCGTTGGATTTTCAAGTTAAAATCCTTAGAACCTAAAGGTCTTAACACCATGATCCAAAGGGCAACATTTTTCTAGTACTAGCTCTTTAAATCATTCCACCAATAACATGGGAGCTGCATTAATGAGCATCAATAAAAGCAGGCGCCATTTTGAAAAAAGAGAAGTTACGCTGAAAAAACAGCATAGGGGGATGAAACCAGGGCTGTCTACAATGTTTAGTATGTTAAAGAATGAATGAGATCAAGAACCAAACCGGAGGATGGCACGTTTAGTGATTTTTTCTTTTTACAGAGATCAGCCTAAGGGTGAGGTTAATTTCCCTTGATAAAGCCGGAAACGGCGAAACGGGACCCCGTCAGAAGGAATATAAAGCTAAGTGCCTTATGCTTAAATATTGAATATAAAGAAACAGCATTAATATTACTTGCATATACAAAGAAAGTCTATTTCAATTTAGGAGGTTTTTCAGCCAATGAAGATCTCACTCCGTGAATCAGAACACAATAACTTTTTCTGTACCGGAGATACAGAGGCTTTTCCTCCATTATATAAAGATAATTGTCACCACGCCTTTGCAACCACTATTTAGCATTAAGTAACACTTCTATCAAATATTGTGGTTGAGTACTATTTAACAGTAAAAGACCAACTACAAAACACCACATAATTGTCTCCTATACATACCTATCTGTGAGGCTGTAGGCAGTTTCAGAAACTGATGACATGTTAACTTCAGCACCTCAACACATTTTCCAAACACTTGATCTCGGTGCCAGAGGATGTGGTAACAGCGGTTAGCATATCTGAGTTTTAAAAAGGTTTGGAAAAGTTCATGGAGGAAAAGTCCATAGTCTGTTATTGAAATGGACACAGGGGAAGCCACTGCTTGCCCCAGTATAGGTAGCATGGAATGTTGCTACTAATTGGGTCTCTGCCAGGTACTTGTGATCTAGATTGGCCACTACTGGAAGTGGGATACTGGGCAAGATGGATCATTGGTCTAACCCAGTATAGTTATTCTTATGTTCTAATATTCTTATAAAAATTCAGTCTTAGTACAAAGCTTTAATTCTTTAACTTCAAGTGAGTTCAAACCTCTTTTCTTTTTTTTTATAATATATTGCTACTTTTAGTCTTGTGAGTTTTAGTTTGGTAGTAATTTCCTCTTACTGACCAGACATATGGTGGGATTCACTATAGATTTGACAATATCTGTAACTGCTTCCCAAATAAATTTACGACTGCTCCAGAACTAAACTTTTAGGAGGCTGGAAACAACTCAGAAGAAATTTCTGTTTCATTGAAGTCAGTTTCCCAAATGTGATTTCCCCCACTGATGGGAGGAGAGGGCAGAGGGAGAGAAGAGATCGGACGAGGAGGGGAGGGCAGGGGGAGAGATCACTGGACATGGAAAGGAGGGGAGGACAAAGGGGAGAGAAGAGATCACTGGAGAGGAGGGAAGGGGAGAGCAAGGGGAGAGATCGCTGAAGAGGAGGGAAGGGGAGGGCAGGGGGAGAGATCACTGGACATGGAGAGGAGAGGAGGGGAGGGCATGGGGAGAGAAGAGATTGCTGGACATGGAAAGGAGGGGAGGGCAGGGGGAGAGAAGAGACCGCTGGACATGGATGGGAGGGGAGGGCAGGGGGAGAGAAGAGATTGCTGGACATGGATAAGAGGAGGGCAGAGGGAGAGAAGATATCGCTGGACATGGATGGGAGGGGAGGGCAGGGGGAGAGAAGAATTGCTGGACATGGATGGATGGAGGGGATGGCAGGGGAGAGAATTGCTGGACATGGATGGATAATGGAGGGGGCAGGAGAGAGAATTGCTGGACATGGATGGATGAATGGAGGGGGCAGGGGAGAGAGAGGAAATTTATGTTACTAAGTTACTGGATATGGGTGGATGAAGGAGAGGGCAGGAGAGAATGGAGAGTTGCTGGACATGGATGGATGGAAGGGAGGGAAGTTAGGAAGGAGATGCATATGGATGGAGGGGAGGGGAAGAGTGGAGAAATGCTGGACATGGATGGATGGAAGGGAGGGAAGTTAGGAAGGAGATGCATATGGATGGAGGGGAGGGGAAGAGTGGAGAAATGCTGGACATGGATGGAGTGGAGGGCAGGGAAGAGAGAAGCAATGTTGGACAAGGATGAAGGGAAGGAAAGACAAAGGAAGGAGATGCAAACGGATGGAGGGGAAGGGAGAGAAGAGAAATGATGGACATGGATGGAGGGGAGGGAAGACAGAGGAAGTACATGCACATGGATGGAGGGGAGGGGAGTGAGGGGAAATGTTGGATATGAATGGAGGGGAAATTGCTGAATTAAAAGGCTGGATTGGAACACTTTGAGGGCAGATGCTGAAACTGGAGGAAGGATAGGGACAGGGCTACAGATGATCTTGCTGGGCAGACTGGATTGACTGTTCAGGTCTTTATCTGCCGTCATTTCCTATGTTACTATGAAACGACATAGGCAATGTCACTGGCTGTCTCTGGCTTATCATGTCTCTCCCCAGACTTTCCAATACATCCTGCAGGGTCTACTGAAGGAACACCTGCACTGTCATCCTTCCACCTATATCTCTGAAAAGTACACCATCATCAGATACTGCTGGATCAAGGGGACTGTGACACATACCTTCCATTTTTAGTATAGGAAGCAACACCTGAACCTCCAGATTACGTAAGGTTTCCAAACTGAGAAATGCTAGTGGCCTCTCTCTGCTGCTGGTTCCGAGGAAATGTCAGAAGCTACAATCAAAGGACATGACTCAGGTGGTAAATCAATCCATTAGACTGACAAAAATAGATAGGAGATGGCGCTTTAGGAATCTAAGCAAAGTTTGCTATGCACCATCCTGTCATCTCAGCTTCTCTTTCAGCTGAGACTATGAGTATCTTGAAATGAAGGGATTTCCACAGGTCTCAGGTTTATTGGCATCATGTTAACACAATACTTTTCCAGTAGCCAGACCAATGAATAAAGTGAAGTGTAGCAGGTATTCTCCGAGGACAAGCAGGCTGATTGTTCTCACGATTGGGTCATCGTCTGTGACGGCCCAGGACACCGGAAAAATTTGTATAGCAAAACAAAGAACTCTTCAGAACGCTCCGTCGTGCGGGTAGAACACACCACACATGCGCGAACGGCTTCCTGCCCGTAACGCGAGCATGCCCTCCTCAGTTTAATAAAAAGCAAAATAGAGAACCGGAACAACTCCAAAGGGGAGGAGGGTGGGTTTGTGAGAACAATCAGCCTGCTGCCCTCGGAGAATACCTCCTACAGGTATGTATCTTCACCTTCTCCGAGGACAAGCAGGCTGCTTGTTCTCACAATTTGGATATCCCTAGCACCCAGGCTCACTCAAAACAATGAACATTGGTCAATTGGGCCTCGCAACGGCGAGGACATAACGGAGATTGACCTGAAAAGAAACACAACTGAGAGTGCAGCCTGGAACAGAACAGAAATGGGCCTAGGAGGGTGGAGTTGGATTCTAAACCCCGAACAGATTCTGCAGCACCGACTGCCCAAACCGACTGTCGCGTCAGGTATCCTGCTGAATGCAGTAGTGAAATGTAATGTGTGGACTGATGACCACGTTGCAGCCTTGCAAATCTCTTCAATGGAGGCTGACTTTAAGTGAGCCACCAATGCAGCCATGGCTCTAACATTATCAGCCGTGACATGGCCCTTCAGAGTCAGCCCAGCTTGGGCATAAGTGAAGGAAATGCAATCTGCTAGCCAATTAAAGATTGTGCGTTTTCCGGTGGCGACTCCCCTCCTGTTGAGATCAAAAGAAACAAACAACTGGGCGGACTGTCTGTAGGGCTTTGTCCGCTCCATGTAAAAGGCAAACACTCTCTTGCAGTCCAAGGTGTGCAACTTGTCTTCACCAGGGCGGGTATGAGGACGGGGGAAGAATGTTGGCAAGACAATTGACTGGTTCAGATGGAACTCTGACACCACCTTCGACAAGAACTTAGGGTGAGTGCGGAGGACTACTCTGTTATGATGATATAAGGTGCATGGACTACCGGGGCTTGGAGCTCACTGACTCTACGAGCTGAAGTAACAGCCACCAAGAAAATGACCTTCCAGGTCAAGTACTTCAGATGGCAGGAATTCAGTGGCTCAAAAGGAGCTTTCATCAGCTGGGTGAGAACGACGTTGAGATCCCATGACACTGGTGGAGGTTTGTCAGGGGGCTTTGACAAAAGCAAATCTCTCATGAAGCGAACAACTAAAGGCTGTCCAGAGGTAGGCTTACCCTCTACACGGTGATGATAGGCACTAATCGCACTAAGATGAACCCTTACTGAGTTGGTTTTGAGACCAGACTCTGATAAGTGTAGAAGGTATTCAAGTAGGGTCAGTGTAGGACAAGAAAAAGGATCTAGGGCCTTGCTGTCACACCAGACGGCAAACCTCCTCCATTTGAAAGAATAACACTTTTTCATGGAATCTTTCCTGGAAGCAAGCAAGACTCGGGAGACACCCTCTGAAAGACCCAAGGAGGCAACTTCCAAGCTCTCAACATCCAGGCCGTGACAGCCAGAGACCGGAGGTTGGGATGTAGAAGCGACCCCTCGTTCTGGGTGATGAGGGTCGGGAAACACTCCAATCTCCACGGTTCTCAGAGGATAACTCCAGAAGAAGAGGAAACCGGTTCTGATGAGGCCAGAAGGGAGCGATCAGAATCATTGTTCCTTGGTCTTGCTTGAGTTTCTGCAAAGTCTTCCCTATTAGAGGTATGGGAGGATACGCATACAGAAGACCTGTCCCCCAATGAAGGAGAAAGGCAACTGATGTTAGTCTGTCGTGGGCCTGAAGTCTGGAACAGAATTGAGAGACTTTGTAATTGATCTGAGTGGCAAAAAGATCCACCGAGGGGGTGCCCCACGCTCGGAAGATCTTGTGGACAATGCCCATGTTGAGCGACCACTTGTGAGGTTGCATGATCCTGCTCAACCTGTTGGCCAGACTGTTGTTTACGTCAGCCAAATACATGGCTTGGAGAAACATGCCTTGATGGCATGCCCAAAGCCACATCCGAATGGCTTCCTGACACAGAGGGCGAGATCTGGCGCCTGCCCTGTTTGTTGGTGTAGTACATAGTAACCTGATTGTCTGTCTGAATCAGAATGATTTAGTTGGACAGCCGATCTCTGAAAGCCTTGAGAACATTCCAGATCACTCGTAATTCCAGGAGGGTGATGTGAAGACCATTTTCCTGAAAGGACCAAGCTCCTTGAGTGTGGAGACCGCCACCATGAGCTCCCCACCCTAGGAGGGATGCATCCGTCGTCTGCACTTTTTGTGGCGGAGGAATTTGGAATGGACATCCCAAGGTCAAATTGGATCGAATGGTCCACCACTGAAGGGAATAGCAAAAGTCGGTGGAGAGATGGATCACATCCTCTAGATCCCCTGAAGCCTGGCACCACTGGGAAGCTAGGGTTCATTGAGCAGATCTCATATGTAGATGTGCCATGGGAGTTACATGAACTGTAGAGGCAATGTGTCCTAAGAGTCTCAACATCTGCCGAGCTATGATCTGTAGAGACGCTCGAGCCATGGACACAAGGGCCAGGAGATTGTCTGCCCTTGCCTGGGGAAGATAAACTCGAGATATCCATGTGTCCACAGAGCTCCAATGAACTCCAATTTTTGAACCGGGACAAGATGGGACATGGGATAATTGATTACGAACCCCAGTAGTTCTAGCACTCGAATAGTCATCCACATGGACTGTAGAGCACCTGCTTCCGAGGTGCTCTTCACCAGCCAATCGTCGAGGTAAGGGAACACATGCACTCCCAGTCTGCGTAGCGAGCGATGCTGCAACAACTGCCCAGCACTTTGTGAAAACCCTGGGCGCAGACGCGAGGCCAAAGGGCAGTACACAGTACTGAGGGTGCCAAATTCCTAACCAAAACCGAAGATACTTCCTGTGAGCTGGGAGTACCGAGATGTGGGTATAGGCATCCTTTAAGTGCAGAGAGCATAGCCAATTGTTTTCCTGAATCATGGGAAGAAGGGTGCCCAGGGAAACCATCCTGAACTTTTCTCAGACTAGGAATTTGTTCAGGGCCCTTAGGTCTAGGATAGGACGCATTCCCCCCCCCCCCCCCCCCATTTTCTTCTGTACAAGGAAGTACCTGGAATAGAATCCCAGCCCTTCTTCCCATGGTAGAACGGGTTCGACAGCATTGGCCTTTAGAAGGGCGGAGAGTTCCTTTGCAAGTACCTGCTTGTGCTGGGAGCTGTAAGAATCAGCTCCTAGTGGGCAATTCGGAGGTTTGAATTACAGATTGAGGGTGTATCCTGACCGGACTATTTGAAGAACCCACCGATCGGAGGTTAAGAGAGGCCACCTTTGGAGAAAAAATATCAACCTCCCTCCGACCGGCAAGTCATCCAGCACAGATACTTTTTCTGAGGCTATACTGCACTGGAGCCAGTCAAAAGCCTATCCCTTGCTTTTGCTGGGGAGCCGCAGGGGCCTTAGTCGCACGTGCTGGGACTGCTGCCAAGAAGCAAGAGTGTATTGCAGGAATAGGGAGCACTCCTCTTCCCTCCAAAAAACCTCCTGGATGAGGAAGTGGTAGCAGAAGACGCTCAGTGGGAGAGAGAATCCATAGCATCATGGTGCTTCTTGATCTGATCAACCATGTCCTCTACTTTTTCGCCAAAAAGGTTATCCCCCAGCAAGGAACATCCGCCATTCGCTGCTGGGTCTTATGATCCAGGTCAGAGACACGCAACCATGAGAGTCTGCGCATCACTATACCTTGAGCAGCTACTCGGGATGCCACATAAAAAGTGTCATAAGTACCCCTGGCCAGGAATTTATGACATGCCTTCTGCTGCCTGACCACCTGATGAAAAGGTTTGGCGAGCTCCAGAGGAAGTGCTTCAACCAAAGTAGACAGTTGCCTCACCGAGTTCCACAAGTGGATGCTTGTGTAGAGCTGGTAAGTTTGAATCTTAGCTGCAAGCATAGCGGCCTGATACATTTTCCTCCCAAAAGAATCCAAGATCTTAGACTCTCTGCCTGGGGGCGCTGAGGCATAGTCCCTAGTATTCTTGGCTCTTCTAAGAGCAGAATCCACCACCATGGAATTGTGAGGCAGTTGAGACTTCACCATTACAGGCTCTCCATGGCCTCTGTATTGGGACTCATCTTTCTTGGAGACCACTGGATTAGAAAGAGGGAATGACCAGTTTCGCGTAAGAACTTCCCTGAGTGTGTTATGCAAGGGAGCCGTTGCAACCTCTGTAGGTGGAGAAGGATAATCCAAGACCTCGAGCATCTCGACCCTGAGGTTATCAACAACCTCCACAGGGAAGGGAATGTCCTTAGACATTTCCCGAACGAAAAAGGAAAAAGACTGACTCTCAGGTGGAGACAATCTCCTTTCAACTGGCAAAGTAGGATCAGAGGGAACCCCGTAAGACTCTTCTTCAGAAAAGTATCTGGGATCTTCCTCCTCCGCCCACAAGCGCTCATCATCGGTATCGGAAAAAAGCTCTCTAACAGCAGCCCGAGCCTGTCTTGACGTCAAAGAACGACGACCTCAAGGGCGATGTCGAGAAGTCGACCCGTGCCTGGACTGCAGCAAAGCTTCCTCCGCCGACGTCAAGGGAGAATCGACCCGGGCGGCACCGAGGACAGGGACCTCACCACAGGCGAAGGCCCAGATACCGCTTCCACAGTCGGTACAGAAGGCACAAGCACCCCTAGCACCAAAGTAGATTGGTGCAGCAGTCCCTCCAGAAGCTCTGGAAGAAGGGCCCTGATACGCTCGTCAAGAGCTTCCATCGGAAAAGGCTGAGGGGTCGGTATAGGAGCCAGTGGCAGAATCTGAGGGGGCTCGAGAGCCGGTACCAGGCTGCCAGAAGACCGGCGCATCAGCACTTTCTGTATAGAGGGTGAGCGGTCCTCCCAGCACCGACGTTTCTCGGGTGCCGAATCCCTCAGCTTCCTGGAGCTCTCGGTACCGCGCATGGAAGGAGAACGATGACGGTGCTTATTAGCCTTCGCTCGACACCCGTCATCAAGACTCCTCGGTACCGAAGAGGAGGACGTAGAATCCTCACGTCTCCTCGGGGCCGTGTCCGACGAAGGTTGGTCCCGGGGGGCCTGCATAGCAGTAGGCCTCGAGACAGGTGGAGACCCACTTGATGCCTCGCTGCTCCCAGCGCGATGTGGTCATTCGGCAGCCATTACCTGCGCTCTCAAAATCGATGCTTCCCTCAACGTCGACGCCGTCAACCTTGGTACCGAAGTCGATGCCGATGTTGAAGGACCGGACCGATCAGCAAAACGTTTTTCCCGTTGAGCCTCCCGAGACACTTGAGTCCGTTTCTTCATTAAAGGACACAACTTACAAGCAGCTGGAAGATGATCGGGCCCAAGGCACTGGAGACACTACGAGTGGGGGTCGGTACCCGAGATGGTCCGGTTGCACCGAGTACAACGTTTGAAGCCGCTGGGTGTCCTTGATGACATGGACGGAAAAACGGCGGCTGCGAAATTAAAAGACGCGATTAAGAGAGGCCTAAAGAGGGCCGCGACGAAAAGAAAGAAAACTTATAAACAGGGGAAAACTAAGAAAATAAGGAACTAAAACTACGTTGCTGTTGTTTTTAAGTTTTGAGAAAAACTAAACAAAAAGAGAAGGGTAAAAGGAAAATCGGACACGCTATGATCTCCTGGGCCGAAGGTAACACAGAACTCGAAAAAACTCCGTGTCACCACAGTCGTGGAAAAAAAGCAACTGAGGAGGGCACACTCGCGTTGCGGGCAGGAAGCCGTTCGCGCATCCGCGGTGTGTTCTACCCGTGCGATGGAGCATTCTGGTGAGTTCTTTGTTTTGTTATACAAATTTTGCCGGTCTC
Source organism: Microcaecilia unicolor (assembly GCF_901765095.1). Taxonomy (NCBI): domain Eukaryota; kingdom Metazoa; phylum Chordata; class Amphibia; order Gymnophiona; family Siphonopidae; genus Microcaecilia; species Microcaecilia unicolor. The sequence goes on from NC_044031.1 coordinate 176,506,799, forward strand.
CTGGGCCATCGCGGACGATGAGCCAATCATGAGAACAAGCAAGCCTGCTTGTCCTCGGAGAACTTCAACTACATCCTTAAGTAGCGGCAGAGTTTAAGTAGATAAGACAACCTTCATGCCTGATTCAGCTCTCTGACTGCTCCTGGTCCATGCTACAAGGCTGTCTTTGGGCATGTATGGTACAGCCTACATGATACAATACAACTGCAAATTTCATACTTTCCTATATAGATGGGCCTGCTGAGACAGAAGAAAACATAACTGATCAGCTTTGAAAAGGTACAATTCAAGGAAAATAAGACAGAAGTATATATCATCATAAAGGGTGCGGCAAAGTGAGCAAGGAACTACAGCAGCAGGTTTAATACAAACAAAAGTAGTACTTTTTCACATAGTTACTACTACTAATAATCATTTCTATAGTCAGTGGTGTGCTGGAGCTGGCTCGCACCGGCTCACACGAGCCTGTTAAATTTTACTGATTTTTGCGAGCCGGTTGTTGGAGTCAGGCAGCCAGCATACAAGCATCTGTTTTTTTTTCTCTCCTCCTCTCTCCCTCCTCCCCCGGCCCCAGCATACCTCATCATGTCGTCCCTTATGTTCATCATCCACCCCTCACCGCTGCCTGACCAACCCGGAGCCTTTTCTCTGCCGGATCCCACCCACAGGAAGTTGCATCAGCGGGGCTGTACGCTACTCGGCAGAGACAAGGCTCCGGGTAAACCAGTGTGCTGAAACAAAGAAATTGAAGCTGTTTAGGTTAGTCTGATTCCCCTTCCCGCGCTGCTGTTAAACCCAAAACAAAATCAAGCAAACTTATGAGCTGCTGCATCTACGTTGTCGTTCTTTATTGTTAGTAGCATTTTAATTTCATCTCACTCATATTTTCATACATGCCAGCTTGTGCAGCACACGGATGTAAACAGAGGATAACTTTTCATAAGTAGAGTAGTAACTTGTTATAAATGGTAATCGCTCTGTCATTTGGAGGGGCTGATTATAGGGACACCTTCTTGCATGTATTATATTTGTGCAGAGATTTTTTTCTCTTGGTAAAGGGCCACTAAAACAGATATCATGTTATAAGAATCAGGTACTGCATTCATGTTGTCATTCTTTATTGTTGGTAGCATTTTAATTCAATCTCGCTTATATTTTCAAACATGCCAGCTTTGGCAGCATACAGATGTACACAGAGGTCAGAGAAGTATAGTAATGGAATAACTTAGAGTAGTAATTTGTTATAAATCATAATCAGTGTGTCATTTAGAGGGGCTGGTTATAGGGACACCCTAGCATGTATTATAAGGACACCCTAGCATGTATTATATTTGTGCAGAGATCTTTTTTTCTCTCCTGGTAAAGGGCCATTAAAACAGATGTCATATTATAAGAGAAACTACACTGGCTCCCACTTAAAGAACGTATCACGTTCAAAATATGCTCCCTAGTTCACAAAATTATTCACTGAGACGCACCAGCCTACATGTCAGACCTGATAGACCTACCACCCAGGAATGCTAAAAGATCATCCCGCACATTCCTTAATCTGCACTTCCCCAACTGCAAAGGTCTAAAATACAAACTAATGCATGCGTCAAACTTTACCTACTTGAGCGCACAGATATGGAACGCATTGCTGCGCAACTTAAAAACGACTTACGAACTAACTTCCGCAAACTACTAAAGACCTATCTCTTTAACAAGGCATACCAAAAAGATCAACAAATGTGAATATACACAACTCCTCCACATATATTCAGAACTGTCTTATAATATCTGCTTGTTATACCACTACTATGTTGTTTTTTTTCTTTTTCATTATCATGTTACCCAAGACCCTTCTGTAACACTAAATGTCTATTTTCTAATTCATTTCCACTATTCATGATGTATTGTAAGCCACATTGAGACTGCAAAGAGGTGGGAAAATGTGGGATACAACTGCAATAAATAAATAAAATAAATAAGGATCAGGTGCTCAACATTCAGAGTTTCTATCTATCTATCTATTTATTTATTTAGTTACTTATTTATGACATTTAACCCTGTTATTGGTGCAGAAATTTTTTTTCTCCTGGTAATGGGCTTCTAAAACAGACATCATGTTATAGGAATCAGGTTCTCAGAGCTCAGAGTTTCTATCTATTTATTTACTTATTTATGGCATTTTATCCCACGTTAAACTTGAATTAGATTGGAACCTGGAAGCATTAAAAAAAAATTCCCGGGGAGAGAGCCTGTTGTTAAAAATTTACCAGCACACCATTGTCTATAGTGCTACTAGACGTACAAAGACCCTCATGGTCACAGGATAAAGTGGAAACAATAACCGGACTTGAAAAAACATGGACCTCTCAGTCATTCTGTGTACCCAAAGGTATCAGTAAAATTCTTACAGTGAGAAAAAAGAATTAACTGCAGGCATAGTTAAGAGGACTATGACTAAGACCCAGCTGATAATCTCAGGCTCATCTTATTTTTAATACCCAGCTGAGAGCTTTTATGCTTTCGTGAAAAAAGACCTATTTAGAATGTTTTCCCACAGTATTTTCTATAAAGGGGATAAAAGAGAAGCAAGAAACAAAGATTGAACAATGAAGTAACTCTCCTTGACTCATCTACCTTCTATCTTATCACTACAGGGATATGTTATATATACATCACGTCAAAAGGGAACTCCCGGACTTGACCTTGAGCCTAAACGTATGTGCAGATAGATATTAATTACAGATACTGTACCTCTAGTTCATAAGTCACATGCGCCAAAAGCTATTCATTCTTCATGATTTTAACATGCAATCTTGTCATAAATTTGGGACAGTCCTCATATAAATCTTAAGGAATAAACTCTACATATTCTGATACCATTCCATGTGCTTAAATATTGTTTAGCCAGAAAGACCTGGTAGGCTGCAGAGAACACATTTAGCACTGCAGACTGATAACCCACCAACCATTCAGGTGCTGTCTCTTTTAGACTTCTGGCTGGGTGGAGCTGTTATATGCAATTTGAACATAAAATCAGCCATGCTGAGGTAGACCAAGTTCTATCATGCCCAACACCATGTCTCCAACAGTAGCCAGTCCAGATCACAAGTACCGAGAAAATCCCAAAACAATAGATTAATTTCTCATAACTCATGTCCACAGATAATTGATGGCTTTCCCAAGCCCACCTGGATAAAATAATTTTTATAGACATTTCCTCAGGAACTCATTCAAACCTCTTTTGATCCCTGCTGTATTGCTTGCCTTAACCACATCCTCTGACAACAGATTACACAGTTTATGTGCTGTATGAAAAGGTAAAATTATGTATCATACCTGATAATTTTCTTTCCATTAATCATAGCAGATCAATCCATAGACTGGTGGGTTGTGTCCATCTACCAGCAGGTGGAGATAGAGAGCAATCTTTTGCCTCTCTATATGTGGTCATGTGCTACCAGGAAATCCTCAGTATAGTCGATATCAAAGCTCCATCCGCATGAATCACCAAACATAGAGAATTACACCCACAAAGGGACACTCCGCCACCCAACCACCGCCGAAGTGGGGAGGGGGAGGCACCCACACCCGCCGACGCGGGAGGAACTGGCATGTCCTGCTACCGCAACTGCGGGAGGAGCTGGCTTAACCCATCACCGCCAAAGTGAGAGGGAAACAAAGCTACCCTACTACCACACGAAGCGGGAGGGAGCACTGGCATAATTTAGTTATGAATCCAACACAAAGTCATCCCAACTCCAGGGAAATCCAAGTGAAAGAACTTGAACTCAAAGTCCTCCTGAACAGGAACTGAAATCTAAACTTGAACCTGAAACATAACTGAACTAGAACAAACAGTACAGATATCTGGGAGGGACTATGGATTGATCTGCTATGATTAATGGAAAGAAAATTATCAGGTATGATACATAATTTTACCTTAGCAATGAAAGGTCCAAAAGTTTCCACAGAAGTTCAACACAAGAGAGAAGCAAGTGGAAACAACGTTTCAAGAGATCAAACCAGGATCAGGGTTGAGATGCTCCAAAAAACTTTATTGAGGACCCAACACGGTCCGTGTTTCGGTTTTTATAAAAACCTTCATCAGGGGTCAATCAGTAGTAGCACAGGAGATATACTGACAGACAAAGGAGCTTGTGAAAATGTAGTCTCTTGAATGAAGAAAAAATGTAGCCTCGTACCAATAGGTATAGTTGGAAATTTCCAACTATACCTATTGGTACGAGGCTACATTTTTTCTTCATTCAAGAGACTACATTTTCACAAGCTCCTTTGTCTGTCAGTATATCTCCTGTGCTACTACTGATTGACCCCTGATGAAGGTTTTTATAAAAACCGAAACACGGACCGTGTTGGGTCCTCAATAAAGTTTTTTGGAGCATCTCAACCCTGATCCTGGTTTGATCTCTTGAAACGTTGTTTCCACTTGCTTCTCTCTTGACATAATTTTACCTTCCATATCATCAAGCAGATCAATCCATAGACTGGTGGGATGTACCCAAGCAGTACTCACCCAGGGTGGGACATGGAAATCCCAGAACGCAACACTGAAGCTCCAAACTGGGCCTCGGCCCGTGCTGCCACGTCCAAGCGATAATGCCGTGAGAAGGTATGAGCCGACACCCAAGTCGCCGATCTGCAAATCTCCTCCAAGGAAATGGACCTGGACTCTGCCATCGAAGCCACCTGTGCTCTAGTAGAATGAGCCTTCAGCTGGATAGGCGGCACCTTCCCTGCGGCCACATAAGCCGCCACAATCATTTCCTTGACCCAACGTGCCACGGTAGGTTTAGATGCCTGCAGACCCCTACGGGGGCCCACAAACAGCACGAACAGGTGATCCGACTTCCGGAAATCGTTGGTCACTTCCAAGTATCTGATGATAGTCTAATATCCAGACATCTGAGAGCACAGTACTCCTCTGGATAATCCTCCCTACGGAAGGAGGGTAGACAAAGCTGCTGATTCACATGGAAGCGAGAAACAATCTTGGGCAGGAAGGATGGCACAGGGCGAATACACACTCCTGCCTCCATGAACCGCAGGAACGGCTCTCTACACGAAAGCGCCTGGAACTCGGAAACCCTCCTGGCTGAAGCGATTGCCACCAAAAAGACCGCTTTCAACGTCAGGTCCTTCAGAGACAGCCACGATAATGGCTCAAAGGGCGGCTTCTGCAAGGCCCGCAGCACCAGATTGAGATTCCACGTAGGCACTATCGAGTGCAGAGGAGGGTGCAGGTAATTAACCCCTTTGAGAAAACGCACCACATCTGGCTGAGAAGCCAGGGAAGCACCCTTCAGGCGACTCCTGAAACAAGCTAGAGCCGCTACCTGAACCTTAAGAGAGCTGAGCGACAGGCCTTTCTCCAGACCTTCTTGCAGGAACGCCAACATTGAAGCAATTGGCGCCGTGAAGGGCAACAGGGATCCTGCCTTGCACCATGATACAAAGGTACGCCATACCCTGGCGTACGTAGAAGTAGAGCACTTCCGTGCTCTCAGCATAGTGGCGATGACCTTGTACGAGAAGCCCTTCTTCTTCAGCCGCTTCCGGTCAAGAGCCAGGCCGTAGGACCAAAGTGGGAGGGATCCTCCATCACCACGGGACCCTGATGTAAGAAGCCCCGCTCCGCTGGAAGCCGCAGAGGACTGTCTACGGAAAGCTGGATCAGGTCCGCATACCAAGGGCGTCTGGGCCAGTCTGGACCCATCAGGACCACCCGGCCAAGAATTCTGCCCAGCATAGGCCAAGGCGGGAACACATAGAGAAGCTCCTGTACCGGCTTGAGTCTAGTTTACAGAACACCCGAGGTGCTGTAAATTAGGAGTTCCTTGGCTGACTGAAGGAGAAACATTGAAATGAGGACTTTGCTCTTTGAGAGCCCATGTTCAAAGCCGAGCGCAAAAGCACATAATGCAAAAGCCCATAACAAAACAGTGATGCAAAAAAAAAAAAAACACCCCCAAAAAACAAAACAACAAAGTGGTGCTCTTAAGAAATCATATACAAATGATGTGCATGCTTAATTTGGGCTAACAAACCGAAAATAAGGGGAGGAATGTGCTGGCACATTCACACAAATATTTTGCGGTAAACGTGACTCTTGTGTGCATGCCCAGACAAAACTGGAAGTGCAAGTACCCATCAGAATTGCTCTTCTGTGCTTTTAAAGATAAGCCTTTAAAAATTGTTTATACTTTACAGTTCTGAAAAGCTCATATTTAAATGCAGAAAAACATATGCCAATGTGTGTTGTCACTTTTTTTTTTTTAGCAAAGGATTATTTGCTTTCATTAATATCCATTTTAATACATTTCAATACAATTTGTGACCATCTTTACCACATACATTAATACCCACACTTGAGCCCTCTGAGCATTCGGCGCACAATAGCATGCACGCAAGCCCAGTTAATGCTGGTGGTAGCTTTGAGCATCGGCCTGTGAAAGAGGAGACGAGAGAAAAGACTGAGGAGCAGACATCCCAGAGAGGAGGGCAGGAATATGCGGGCTATAGAATTGCTTAACTGAGGATCCAAAAGATCCTGCCAAGCTAAGTATAACTGTCCTGTGTTAAGGGTCCGTTTCCTAAGTTTGGAAGGTAAGGAACAGTTTAGGCTACTTCCTGGGAAAGGTTCAACCACAGCTGTATGAGGAAAGGTCTAAAACTCAGCAGTGCTTGATGTTAGCTGTGTAAAAGGTTGGTACACAACAGTGATGGGTGCAAACTCTGTGAAGGTAGAAAACACCCCAGGAACAGAGAAGGGACTAGTGTTACTGTGTTTGATATTCTTTGGTTGTATTTGCTTCCTTGAATGAATGGGGCAGAGTTATGCTCGCATATAATTTTATCAGAACCTTAATAAAAGATAAATCTTTATGTTAAACACTGTGCAGTATCCTGTTCCAACAGTGGCCAATCCAGGTTCAAGTACCTGGAAAGATCCTAAAACAGTAAAACTGATCTTATGCTGCTTATCCTAGATATAATCAATGGATTTTCCCAAGTCCCTCTTAATAATGCTAATGGACGTTTCTTTTAGGAATTGTCCAAACCTTTTTTTAAACCCTGCTAAGCTAACTGCTTTTACCACATTCTCTGGCAATGAATTTCAGAGCTTAATTTTGTGTTGTGTAAAGAAATATTTCCAATTTGTTTTACATTTACCATTTAGAAGCTTCATTGCGTGCTCCCTACTCCTTGTATTTTAGTAAAGAATAAACAAGTGATTAGAATCTATCCATTCAACTCCACTCAGTATTTTATAGACCTTCTATTGTATCTCCCCTCAGTCGTCTCTTCTCAAAGCTGAAGAGGCATTGCCTTTTTAGCCTTTCCTCATAGGAAAGTCGTCTCATCCCCTTTATCATTTTTGTTGCCCTTCTCTGTACCTTTTGTAATGCCGCTATAACTTGATAGGAAATCAGAATCAAAAGAGAGAAGGTAAAATTATGTCTTACCTGATAATTTTCTTTCCATTAGTCCCTCAGATCAATCCAGAGACTTGTGGGTTATGTCCCTCCACTAGCAGGTTAGATAGAGAGAACACCGAAGTTCACCCACAAGAGGGCATGTGCAGCCAGCCTCACTTCAGTATTCTCTCTATCTAGCAGGTGAAGAGACATGCTGTGCAGCTCTGAAGTGATTTGGCTCCTATCCCGTTCCCTCGGAGGTTGTTGAGCTTGATTTGGGGTTGAGGTGCTTTGCGCACATTGGGGTTACACCTGGTGGTGCCAGGTCCCTACCCGTCTCCCCCCACCAGCAGCAAATTTGGGGTTGAGGTGCTTTGCGCACGTTGGGGTTACACCTGGTGGTGCCAGGTCCCTACCCATCTCCCCCCACCAGCCTACTGCTGCTTAGAGATTCGTCTGTCTCTCTCCTGCCTCTTAAAAAAAAACAAAAAAAATTAAAAAAAAACAAAAAAACTTCACAGACACAAACACAGATCCCTGCAGGCTAAGCAGTGTTACTTGTTCTAACAAAGGCCATTTTACAGTTTGACAGGTCAGTCTTTTCTGGCTGAAGTAACTGCTCAGTTTAAGATACAAAGATGAGAGCAGAATGTTTATTTTGCTAGTGTTTCAGATTATGTATAAAATTAGCTTTTATGGTATGTCTTGTTGTTCAAGTGCTCTAAACCCAATTCACTAAATATGCCTATTGCTGCTCTGCACATCAGTGTTCAAAGAATTATACAAATGTAATTATCATGAAATTCTTATAGGGCATAACATATTTAAAAAGTGTAAGAATACAAAACTTACCTTCCTCGTGAGTGCTTGAGTAACTCTGCAAAGGATCAATGCCTACTTCTTGGTCTTCTAACTGCAAGGGGTGGCTCATTTCAGATATGGAATGATACATCTCAGCAACTTACACTGAAAATTTTTGATGTCCTAGAAAACAAAACAATTAAAAAGTTGATAATCTATATAGCCTCATTTTAACTCCCAATTTTGCCCTCATCTTCTTCTCTCCCCCCCCCCCCCCCCCCCCCCCCCCCCCCCCACAATCACTCACAACATGGAAGTCTAAAGTCCCTTAAAAGACCTGATTTTATACAAAGTTTGGAAGAGTTAGGTACATCTCGAAACTCAAAACCCAGCTTCACACCAGCTGTGTATATTAACCATAAACATTACAGCTGTCACCACTGGCTTAACACTACCATACACTCAGTGGTGGAGAAAAAAAGCCTCAGTAACGCCACCCAGCCAGTCCAAAATCAGACTATAAGGTGTGGGCCCGACGCACCATCATCTGGCTCAAAAAAACTCCACAATTACTCAGTGTTTCCAGGCATATCTTATAAACCATTTTTCCTACAAATTTCTTTCACAGTGACAGACCTGTACATATATTTCTTAGAGCACAGAATCTCAATCAGTCCTCATCCACATTTGGTGCCCACAGAATTTCTGGTTAAATTAAGCAATATAGCTATGAGTAAGAACTTCTTCATTTTTGACACCAAGTTTTTTCAGCCAGAGAATGTGGTAAAGGCGGTTAGCTTAGCAGGGTTTTAAAACAGGTTTGGACGACTTCCTAAAGGAAAAGTCCATAGACCATTATTAAATGGACTTGCGGAAAATACACTATTTCTGGGGTAAGCAGTATAAAATGTTTTGTACTTTTTGGGGATCTTGCCAGGTACTTGATTCTGGATTGGCCACTGTTGGAAACAGGATGCTGGGCTTGATGGACCTTTGGTCTTTCCCAGTATGGCAATGCTTATGTACTTATGCATAGTGGCAAATCTATTCATGGCAATGTTTGAAGAGAAATGGATTTACCCATCGGTTTACCCAGCATGTCCAGTGTTGGAAACGCTTTATAGATGATATTTTCTGTATTTGGACGGGTACGACAGATATGTTGCAACAGTTTGTGGTTTTATTAAATCAATGTCACCCACAGATTAAATTTGAAACAGAGAAGAATGAGTGGCGTATTTCGTTTCTGGATGTATGGGTGGAGAAGAAGGTGGATGGTTTTGCAACTATGGTGTTTTCTAAACCCACAAATAGAAATTCTCTACTACATTTTTCAAACATACATCCTCCACATATGAAAAAGAACATCCCATTTGCCCAGTTTTTACGCTATTGCAAAATTCGCTCAACGGATCAGGAATTTAAAAGCTGCACCAGTATATTGAGTCATAAATTGATACAGCGGGGATATCCCCATCACCTAGTCAAGAGGGCAGCTAAAAAAGCTTGGCATAATCCGAGGGAGTCACTACTACAATATAAAGCAGTTCAGCAACAAGAAGACATTTTACCTTTTGTGATTGAGAGGAAGATGCACTAAAGTCGTCGGTAATTCCCCTTCCCTACTGATTCCATAGCGAATCGGTAGGGAACGGGAATTCACTAAGGAAAGGGAATGCAAATGAGCCACTCGTTGTAGCTCCATTGCATTCACCATTACCTTGGTAGCCAGTCGGAGAATCAGGACGTCCCATTCGGTTATGCTCCTCTTCTTGGGTCTCTTCAGCCAATCAAAGCGCATCTAGCTTGCTGGTGTCAGCTACACGCACTCTGATTGGCTGAAGAGACCTGGAAGAGGAGCATAATGGAAAGGGACGTCCTGAACTCCGGATCGACTTGCAGGTCCCCGATTCCCTTCGCCTCGCTGCTACAGAAGGTGAGCAGCGCCGGGGAGACAAAACTAAAAAAAAAGAAAAAAAAACAGCGAAAAGACGTCCCTCACAAGCGCAGGCAGAGTACGTCCATAAAGGGCGCCCCTCACGTGCGCTCGCTGCTTTTTTTTTTCTTTTTTGGGGCCCTTTTCCTTTCCGATTCCCTCACAGGAGCCCTAATGAGAGGTGCAGACCTTACGTTAGGGTTTCCACGGTAAGAGAATTGGAAAAACAGTAGTGCATCTCATTATAATGAGCTGCAACGGTACTGCAGCTCATTGTAATAGCCTTTGGATAATTTGCATTCCGTTTTCGTTGCCTGCTACCGTGACAGGAAAAATGCCCTTGGTGCATGCCCCCGGTAAACTACTTGCGTTTTAAACTAGTTTAAAACGCAAGTTGTGGGCTCGTTAGGTTTTGTGCATCTGGCTCTAAGTACAATGCCAACACCATGAGGTTGAGTAAAGTAGCGAGGAGAAACTTTGATCTATTGCAAAATCAAACATTCTGTTTTCTTATCAGAGTAACCTGAGTGATCTTTTAAGCCCGAACGATGTATGGTGCCCAAGGATGGGGCGCACAGCAGTAGGGTCCCATAAGAAATGTGGTCACTGCTCAGTGTGTCATATTATGGAAGAAGGGAGTGTCTTCACTCATTCTAAAATGGGAAAGAGATGTGTTTTGAAATCTAACACATCTTGTGAAACAATGGGGGTGGTATATGTCATTAAGTGCCCCTGCGACCTAATATATATTGGGCAAACTACGAGGAGTCTAAAAACAAGACTAATGGAGCACCGCTCCTGTATGAAGTGGAAGGCTCTGTTACTAACCCACTGTGAGACGGAGCACCATCAGTTTGACAATCTACGATGTACAGTATTAGAGCATTTAAAGCCCTCAGAAAGGAGATATGAGTCGTATATTGCGTCAGGCCGAACAGAAGTGGATATTTTTCTTTAATTCAACGGACTTAAGGGACTTAACGTCAAGGTAGAGTGGTCAGCATTTTTTTGAGAGAGGCTGTCTTTACAATGTAAAGAGCTTGTTATGGGACCATGGGGTTTTCCTTGTGATTCAGGATGAGCAGCAGTGGAGTAGTGACATCGGAGGACAGCACCATTTTGGATTGGCTGTTTTGAATTGGAAAAGGAGGAGCTTGATCTATTTATAGAAGGATGGAGGTGTCTCTGTGTCAGTTACATGGTTGTGTTTCGAGTACAGCAGAGTCACAGGATTGGCAGCTGGTGTGAAGCTGGGTTTTGAGTTTCGAGATTTTTTCAAAGCTTGAGTGAAGTATTTGTCATAAGAGTTAGGTACATGACATGTTATGAAACTTACAAGGAGAACACAGATATACATTCCACAAGCAATTCTTATGATAAAACTGCCATGTTGCCCCTTTTTGATGCTCTCTCAAAATCACTCCCCACATTTGAAAACCAGAAAATCTATTCTCTTAGGCTTCTGCGGCTGGTGTCATGATCACTGCAACTGCTCAGGTCACGCTATGTCTAGCTAAGTGGAATTGATATTTAAGACTTCGTGAGGAAGGGCACAGCATGCTGAATGAACATTAGTTCAACTTACCTGGACATGGCACAACCTTGGCAGTCACAATGATCAGAAAAGTCATCTGCTGTCATTTTCTGTCAAATTTTCCCCCAAGAACCTACCTCCACACAAAGTTGATTGCACATAGCTCTAGAAATCCTAAAATTGTAAGGGATTCACACATACACACACTGGAGCTGCCAAGTTACCCAGCTCCAGGAGAGTCTGTTTGACCACTTTTGGTTTTAAATTTAGATTCTAAAGCAGTGTAGTATTTGTAGTCCCTAATTCTCCCCACTGAAATAAGTGCTGCAGGTCCTAAAATGTACCTGGATATCAGAAATCCAGTACAGGCTTAAAATCTTCCTCTTTTGACTGGGTAACTTGAAAATGTTCAGTATAATATCATTAGCCTCTCAGTTCAATTGAACCAAGGCCGTAGTCACACCACTCCTTAAAAAGCCTTCATTGGACCCTACCTGTCCTTCCAACTATCGCCCCATCTCCCTCCTCCCTTTCCTATCCAAGATACTTGAACGTGCTGTTCACCGCCGTTGCCTTGACTTTCATCTCAAGCTACTCTTGATCCACTTCAATCTGGCTTTCGCCCCCTTCATTCAACTGAAACAGCGCTTGCTAAATTCTCCAATGATCTGTTCCTGGCCAGATCCAAAGGTCTCTATTCTATCCTCATCCTTCTCGATCTATCTGCTGTTTTTGACACCGTTGATCACAGCCTACTCCTTGATACGCTGTCCTCACATGGATTTCAGGGCTCTGTTCTTTCCTGGTTTTCTTCTTATCTCTCCCAGTGTACCTTTAGCGTATACTCTAGTGGATCCCCCTCTACTTCTATCCCACTGTCAGTTGGTGTACCTCAGGGATCTGTCCTGGGACCTCTTCTTTTCTCCATCTATACTTCTTCCCTTGGTACTCTGCTCTCATCCCATGGTTTTCAGTATCATCTTTACGCTGATGACTCCCAGATCTACCTCTCCACACCAGAAATCTCAGCAGGAATCCAGGCCAAAGTATCAGCCTGCCTGTCTGACATTGTTGCCTGGATGTCTCAGCGCCATCTGAAACTAAACATGACCAAGACTGAGCTTCTCATCTTTCCCTCTAAACCAACCTTTCCTCCTCTCCCATTCTCTATTTCTGTGGATAACATCCTTCCTGTCTCATCAGCTCGTAACCTTGGGGTCATCTTCGACTCCTCCCTCTCCTTCTCTGCACAAATTCAGCAGACTGCTAAAACCTGTCGTTTCTTTCTCTATAATATCAGCAAAATTCGCCCTTTCCTTTCTGAGCACACTACCAGAACCTTCATCCACACTCTTATCACCTCTCGCTTAGACTATTGCAACTTGCTTCTCACAGGTCTCCCACTTAGCCATCTCTCTCCTCTTCAATCTGTTCAAAATTCTGCTGCACGACTAATATTCCGCCAGGGTCATTATGCTCATATTAGCCCTCTCCTCAAGTCACTTCACTGGCTTCCTATCCGTTTCTGCATACAGTTCAAACTCCTCTTATTGACCTATAAGTGCATTCACTCTGCAGCTCCTCAGTACCTCTCCACTCTCATCTAGATTACTAGATAAGTTCAGGATTGGTTGAAACACTTAGCTGGATCAAGGGTTTCCTAACCACAAGAACATATCAAGTAAAATCAAACTCAAACAAATCACCATCGTGGAAAGCACACTGTGGAGTACCACAAGGATCACCACTATCACCAATCCTCCGCTATCACCGATCCTCTTCAACCTAATGATGACCCCACTAGCCAAGATCTTAACCCTTTCATCTACGCAGACAATGTCACTATATACATTTCTTACAAATCTACACTGACAAAATCACTAACGAAATCAAGATCAGCTTGAACATCATGGACTCTTGGGCAAATGCATTTCAACTAAAACTCAACAAAGAAAAAACACATTGTCTCATCCTCACATCCCAACACAGCACGGACAACCCCACAATTATCAACACCCCAGACTACACCCTCCCTATCTCAGACAACGTGAAAATCCTCGGCATTACAATAGATCGCAACTTAACACTAGAAAGCCAAGCGACATCTACAACAAAGAAAATGTTCCACTCAATGTGGAAACTCAAACGTGTGAAACAATTCTTCCTGAGGGAAACATTTCGTAACCTGATACAATCAATGGTACTAAGCCATGTAGACTACTGCAATGGAATTTATGCGGGATGCAAAGAACAAACCTTAACAAAACTTCAGACTGCTCAAAACACGGCAGCTAGGCTCATCTTCGGAAAAACGTGATTTCAAAGCGCAAAACCCCTCCGCGAAAAACTACACTAGCTCCCAATCAAAGAACGCATCAACTTCAAAATCTGCACTGTGGTTCACCGGGATACATGACAGACTTGATCGACCTACCAACTAGAAACACATCCGAATCATCACGAACGTACCTAAATCTGCACTACCCAAGCTGCAAAGGACTCAAATACAAATCAATCTTGTTTTTCCTACATCAGCACCCGACTTTGGAACGCAGTACCAAAAGCCTTGAAAACTACGTACGACCACCTATAGAAAAACTCTAAAAACTCACCTGTTCAAAAAAGCATACCATACCGATCCAACATAAATGCCTGATCGCTGCAACACAACAACACTAAAGTACGTAATGGACATTACACAATTCTCCCGTTCTACGATTCCTTTATGTGGTCTTACCACATGAACCCTATCCTACCACAACATCACTTTGTATTTGTTTACCCCAGAGTCCGCAAACACCTCTCCAGTACTATGTAAGCCACATTGCACCTGCAAATAGGTGGGAAAACGTGGGATACAAATGTAATAAATAAATAAATACCAAACCTCTTCACACAGAAGTAATGCACTCAATTAGCACAAAGAACCCAAAATACTGGACACCACTTGATCAGAATTAAATGCGAGACTAACAAACGAGATTCATTCGTACAGATCCCAATCGGATGTATAAATGCTCCATCAGTAATAAATAAAAAAGAACTCCTGATGTCATGAATAGAAGAGGATCACCTAGGCCTAACCCTTATAACCGAGACCTGGCTATGTAGTAAAGATGACCCAGCAAAAATTGATATATGTCACCTGGCTATAAAATGGTCCACCTGACAAGAATTACAAAAAAGGGGGAAGAGGAGTAGCAATCATCTACAGATCTTTCTTAAAACTGAAAGTGATCTCAGAACTCATAACATCCTCCTTAGAAGTCATTGCATGCACTATCCAGGATATGTTGTACCTATTCAGGAGGCAGTGAGGGCTTCCGCACTAACCTGGCGGTAACCAGACAGCACATGGCGCTGCCCGATTACTGCCTTGTAAGCCCTGGCACAAAAACAAAAAAAAACCCATCACGAAAGAAATGGCATGCCGTGGGAATAGCACTACTGCAGTTGGCCAGCAGTAGTGCCAAAATGACACACAACAAAAAGGCGGTACGGGTACCGCCGCTTTATAAAAGGGGCCCTAAAACAGTAAAAATATAAAAATAAAACATTTACCTATCAGTTTTCTTGCTCACTCATGGCTCTCCAAGCCAGGAGCAACAGATGTTTCATACATAGAATAAAAATACATTGAAAAAGAGAATAGACCCTCTAGAGACTAAACAAGAGGGGAAAGCATGTGGTGCAGGAATTTTGAAATTCTTTCCTATCCTCTGTGTATCCATATTGCTTCTTTGTGTGTCTCAGAGCTGAAGAGGAAAAGGGAGCACTCTGAACAGAGTGGTTGTCAAAAATTCAGTTAAGTGTGGAAAGAATCTAATATAATAAAACGCACCCTCAACGTTCTGAGGACAACGTTCTGAAGCCATCTGACGTCACTCCCAGGCTGAAGGGTTCGTGGATTCGTGGTGTGAAGCCTTCAAGCCAGCCAGCCGTCTCTGCCCCGCCCTCGCGTCAAACGTCATGACGTCGAGGGCGGAAAAAAAAAACAAACAATTCCGGCAGCGCAGCGTCAGGGAAGGAGGCGGCGCTCCCGACGTCTCTAGCCTTCCCTTCGCTGTGTTCCGCCTTCTTCTGATGTCAAGGATGACGTCAGAAGAAGGCGGAACACAGCGAAGGGAAGGCTAGACGTCGGGAGCGCCGCCTCCTTCCCTGACGCTTCGCTGCCGGAACCGCCACGGAGGTAAATTTAAAAAGAAAAAAAAAGAAGTTGGGGGGAGAGAAGGGGGTGGCCAGTAAAGTTGAACAATGGGAGCGGGAGGGCAGGGGAGAAACGACAGCATGGATGCGAAGGGGGGGGCATGGATGCGAAGGTGGGGGGGAGAAGAGGGCGGGCCAGGCTGGGACATGGGAGAGAGAGGAGCATGGATGCGAGGGGGGTCATGGAAGGGAGAGAGGAGACTTGCTGGAAAAGGTTGAATGGAGGCGGCAGGGGACAGAGGAGCATGGATGGGCATGGATTGGGAGGGCAGGGCTCAGGGAGAGAGGGGAATTGCAGGAAAGAGATGAATGGAGGGGGCAGGGGACAGAGGACCATGGATTGGGAGGGCAGGGCTCAGGGAGAGATGGGAATTGCTGGATAGGGATGAATGGAGGGGACAGAGGAGCATGGATGGATATGGATTGCAGGGCAGGGCTCAGGGAGAGAGGGGAATTGCTGGATAGGGATGAATGGAGGGGGCAGGTGACAGAGGAGCATGGATGGGCATGGATTGGGAGGGCAGGGCTCAGGGAGAGGGGAATTGCTGGATAGGGATGAATGGAGGGGGCAGGTGACAGAGGAGCATGGATGGGCATGGATTGGGAGGGCAGGGCTCAGGGAGAGAGGGGAATTGCTGGAAAGGGATGAATGGAGGGGGCAGGGGACAGAGGAGCATGGATGGGCATGGATTGGGAGGGCAGGGCTCAGGGAGAGAGGGGAATTGCTGGATAGGGATGAATGGAGGGGACAGATGGGCATGGATGGATATGGATTGCAGGGCAGGGCTCAGGGAGAGAGGGGAATTGCTGGATAGGGATGAATGGAGGGGGCAGGTGACAGAGGAGCATGGATGGGCATGGATTGGGAGGGCAGGGCTCAGGGAGAGGGGAATTGCTGGATAGGGATGAATGGAGGGGACAGATGGGCATGGATGGATATGGATTGCAGGGCAGGGCTCAGGGAGAGAGGGGAATTGCTGGATAGGGATGAATGGAGGGGACAGGTGACAGAGGAGCATGGATGGGCATAGATTGGGAGGGCAGGGCTCAGGGAGAGAGGGGAATTGCTGGAAAAGGATGAATGGAGGGGGCAGGGGACAGATGGGCATGGATTGGGAGGGCAGGGCTCACACTCTCTCTCTCATATACAATGTCTTTCTGACTCTCACTCTCACACACTCTGTCTCACACTGTATCACATTCACTCTCTATGTGCCACATAGTCACTCACACACTCGCTTGGTCTCATACACTCACTCTCACAGAGAATCTGTGTCTCACACACACTCTCTCTCGGTCTCATACACTCACTCTCACAGAGAATCTGTGTCTCACACACACTCTCTCTTTCGCCCACACACACATTCTCTCTCACACTGTGTCTCACATACACACTTGCACACACTCTCATTCTCACACACACACTCTCTCACAAACACACTCACACCCAGACTCACTCTCTCTCTCACACACACACACTCACACTTTCACTCTGACTCTCAAACAGCCACTCTCACATACACTCTCCCAAACATACACACTCCGAGGAAAACCTTGCTAGCGCCCGTTTCATTTGTGTCAGAAACGGGCCTTTTTTACTAGTAATACAATGAAACAAAGGGGATATTTTAGTAAAACTTAGCATGCGCTAACAGACATTAGTGTTGGCTAAATGCCAGGTGGCCCACAGGTATGAAACAGGTTGTGGAGCATTTAGTACATGTTAATGTCCATTAACACATGCAAAGCTTTAGTAAAATAGCCCATAAGTGCTATTACGTTTATTTGACAACATATCAAACATTAGATGTCTCTGTCAGCAAATTTCAAAAGAGTATATTTTACAGTTTAACCGCAGGATGCAACTGTACCATTGAAACAGGTGTTTCTCCACCTCAAGGAGATTTTAGACATTGCAACCAATAAATTGTACAGTTCAGGCACTAGGCATTACTGTACATAGTAACCATCAAAAAGTCTATAGAGTTCGGGTACTACGTTTCAGAATAAAATGTAAAAAAAAAAGGAAGTAGTAGTATACATGAGAATCATGAACAGCCAGCACATTAGGGACAGTAATGTGGCAGCAAGGTGGTTAAGTGGACTGTGGTAAGGAAAGCATGCAGAGCGAGACTTATGGATTCATTTCCAAGCCATGTTGTGTGTGCGCCTAGACATATTTGTGTTTTTCTGCATATCTGAGAACATCTATGAGTCTGTGTGCACATGTTTGTGTATATGCATATGTACATTTCTAAATGCCTGTGGGGATTTCGGACGGTGTCTCTGTATGCTTGTGTCTTAGTATCTCCACATTTGTGACTAGGAGAGAAAGAAAAAAGTGGGGCAGGTTGAAAGGAGTAATTCCTTAACAGATATGCTTCACTGTATCAGTGTTTCTTTATTGGAGCAAATTACAGAGCATATTCAAAAGCATGGATTAATGAGACAAAGCCAACATGGATTTAGTGAAGAGAAATCTTGCCTCACCAATCTATTACACTAGTATAAAAGGCCCATTTTGGTAGGCAATGAAACGGGCACTAGCAAGGTAATCCCCCCCCCCTGCAGCATCCTTCCTGTCTCCCCTGCCCCCCCTGCAGCCATCCATCTGGTCTCAGGACCCCATCCCCAACAACCCTCCTCTGCCCCTGCAGCCACGCATGTGCAGTGGCCCTCCTCTCTCCCCTGCTCCCCCTGCAGCCACCCATGTCCAGCAACCCTCCTCTCCCCCTGCAGCTACCCATGTCCAGCGACCCTCCTGTTATGACCTGGTGAATGTGAGCCCTTGTGCCCCGACTGAGCACGGCGAAGATAAAGTGGCACCGCACTCGATCAGGCAGCCAGACAACCCCTAGCTTCACCTGGGGTGCGACCACCGTTCCCTGGGAGTTGAGCCCCCAGGTGCAGGTGGCCATCAGGACTTCTGGAACCGGCGGGGTTGCACAACCGCTGACCAGGTTGGCAGACACAGTCCAGGAGCAAAGAGTCAGTGAAGCAGCAAAACAGAGAGCAATCCGAAAGTCTGGTTAGGCAGCAACACAACGCATGGTCAGTAAACAATCCTAGGTCAGGAACACAGGAAAACACTGGAACAGATGAAGACCACAACCTCTAAGCGAATAGAAGCCGAAGCATGGAAGGACTGGAAACAGGGCTTTAAATAGGGCAGGAATTAGGCTCAACCATAAGCAGCTGTTCCAAGATGGCTGCCCCCATCAGCAGAGGAGCCTACATCCAAATATGGGCTTCCTTCCTGACCTCGTTACTCCAAGATGGCTGCCCCCTCCTGAGCTAGCCAAGATGGCTGCTGTCCATGATCCAACCCGGATGATGGCTGCTAGGTTAGGAAACAGAAACCAACCCATCCTGGAGAAGTGTAGCAGAGCGTAACACCTCCTCTCTCCTGCCCCCCTGCAGCCACCCATGTCCAACGACCCTCCTCTCCTTTCCCCTTGCCCCCCCTGTATCCACCCATGTCCAGCGACCCACCTCTCTCCCCTGCCCCCCCTGCAGCCACCCATGTCCAGCGACCCTCCTCTCCCCTTGCCCTCTCTGCAGCATCCCTTCTGTCTCCCCTGCAGCCACCCATCTAGTCTCAGGACCCCCTCCCCACCTCCCTCTTCCCTGCCCCCCCCCCCCGCAGCCATCCATGTCCAGTGACCCTCCTCTCCCCTTGCAGCCACCCATGTCCAGCGACCATCCCCTCCCCCCTTGGTGCATCACCCAAACCCCTACCCCCCCCCCCCCAGCGCATCACCCAAGCCCCTACCCCCCCCCCCCCCTCGGGCACATCAACCCCCCTCGCCACTCGCAGCCGCCAATACTAACCCTGTCCGGCCGCTGCAGCATCTCCTGTTGAGCAGCAGTGGCAGATACAAAAAGAAAAAAGCCAAAAAATAGATTTTAAACCTGAAACATGGTTCCGTAGACAGCCATCTGGCATTGGCTGTCATCTCTGCAGCCGCTCCTCCTCTCCCCTCTGACGTCGCTGCACTCCTCCGGGGTCTTCCTGCAGGGCCAGTGACGTGGAGGGAAGAGGAGGAGCGGCTGCAGTGACGACAGCCAATGCCAGATGGCTGTCTACGGAGCTGCGTTTCAGGTTAAAAATCTTTTTTTGTTTTTTTTCTTTTTGTACCGGCCGCTGCTGCTCCACAGGAGAAGCAGCTGCAGCCGGACAGCGTTAGTATTGGCGGCTGCGGGTGGCGAGGGAGTTGATGTGCCCGAGAGGGGGGTAGGGGCTTTGGTGATGCGCCGGGGGGAGGGTCTTGGGTGATGGGTCGATGGGGAGGTAGGGGCTTGGGTGTTGCGCCGAGGGGGGGGGCACTGAGAGCTGATTGGTAGGCGGGGGAGGAGTAGGGAAACATGTGGAGCGTGTTTCCCTGCTCCTCCCCTTGCCTTGGAATCAGCTGTCAGTGACATCACTGACGTCAGTGCATTCTAAACTGCCTAGCAGACCACCTCCGAGGGAGCCACGGTCCCAGGCACATTAGAACGTTGGAGGTGAGAATTATTATATAGGATTTCTTTGAAGGGGTGGACAAAGGTGAACCGGTTGATATTGTGTATCTGGATTTTCAAAAGGCATTTGACAAAATACCTCATGAAAGACTCCAGAGGAAATTGGAGAGTCATGGGATAGGAAGTAGTGTCCTATTGTGGATTGGTTAAAAGATAGAAAACAGAGAGTAGGGTTAAATGGTCAGTATTCTCAATGGATAAGGGTATATAGTGGGGTTCCCCAGGGGTCTGTGCTGGGACCGCTGCTTTTTAAATATTTATAAATAATCTAGAGATGGCAGAACTAGTGAGGTCATTACATTTGCTGACGACACAAAGTTATTCAAAGTTATTAAATCACTAGAGGATTGTGAAAAATTACAAGAGGACCTTACGAGACTGGGCATCTAAATGGCAGATGACGTTTAATGTGAGCAAGTGCGAAGTGATGCATGTGGGAAAGAGGAAACCAAATTATAGTTACATTATGAAAGGTTCCACATTAGGAGTCACCCTGCGCTATCCCAGAGAAGCGGTGCGGAGTCCTTAGCGGGTCGAGCCGGTGGAGCGGCTTCCCCGCTGGAAGCTGAAATATCTCTCTCCCCGCCATGCTCTGCGACACCTCCTTGCCCTGCTACTGTGATGAGTCGAGCGGGGTTTCACTCGGAACCCGGAAGGGGTGAAACCGAGGAGCCCAGAGGGAAGCCCGATTCTCAAAAAACAACTGGGGCAGCAGGAGAGACGGAGGTGAGCTTGGAAAGGATCTGGATGAAGTTGCTAGAAATAGAAAAGACTCTGAAACAATCAACTGAAGAGGTAAAACTTTTGAATTTGAATGTTCAGGAGGTAGGGAACTCCCTTGAATTGGTGAAGCAAGATTTTTCCCTAAAAATTGAAACTTTACAAAGAGAGTCCAAACAAAATGACGAATTTAAAGTGGCTGTGATAAAGGATACAACAGATTTAAGAAGAAAATTAGAACAAATGGAGAATTATAACAGGAGATTGAATCTCCGTGTATTGAACTTTCCAAGGTTGCTAGCTGTATCTCCAAATGATATGTTTAACAGATTTCTGAAAGAAAATCTAAATTTTCCTCAAGAAGTGTTTCCCCCGCTGAACAAGATTTATTATATACCAACTACAATGAAAAAAGCAGATACAGAGAATTTAACAGACTTGCAAAATGTCACGGCCATTTTGGAACAGACTATTGAAGAAGCACCTGAAAGAGGGACATTGTTAGTTTCGTTTGTTTTTCAACAGGACTTAAATGCAATAATGCGTCTTTATTTTAAGTCAACAAATAAGGTATTTGCTGGTCAGAAAATTTGGCTTTACCCTGATGTGACTAAACTCACTCAGGAAAAGCGAAAAAAATTTCTTTCTATGAGGTCTAAAGTTCTGGAAATAGGGGGCTCTTTCCTCCTGGCATATCCCTGTAAATGTGTGATTAGATTGAATCAGACAAAATACATATATTATACACCCGATCAACTCCAGACCTTCCTAGATGGTAGAGAACTGCAGAGATAAAGTTTGTAATGGGATATACGGATCCATATATTTTGTTTAATCATGTATGTAAAGTGGTGTTAACTTCACAGATTCCTACCCCCCCCCCCCCTTTCCTTTCTTATTTAGAGGTCTAAAGAAGCCAAGTGATGTATAGTTATTTGAAGAAATATTCTTTTTTCTTGTTTACTTTGTAATTATTGGCTATATTATACTAAGCAGTGTTGATATCTCTGTAAGTATATGAAATCAATAAAAATTATATTACAAAAAGGAGTCACCAACTAGGAAAGGGATATAGGCGTCATCGTTGATATGTTGAAACTCTCTGCTCAGTGTGCGGCAGCGGCTAAGAAATCAAACAGAATGTAAAGTATTATTAGGAAACGAATAGTAAACCACATTAAGCCTGCAAATAGGTGGGAAAATGTGGGATACAAATGCTGCAAATAATAATAATAATAATAAACAAAAATGAGAACGTTATAATGCCTTTGTATAGCTCCATGGTGCAACTGCACCTCGAATACTGGGTTCAAATCTGGCCACCGCGTCTCAAAAAAGATATAGTGGAATTAGAATAGGTACAAAGAAGGGTAACGAAAATGATAAAGGGGATGGGATGACTTCCTTATGAGGAAAGACTAAAGTGGCTAGGGCACTTCAGCCTGAAGAAGACAGCTGAGGGGAGATATGATAGAGGTCTACAAAATAATGAGTGAAGTAGAATGAGTAGACGTGAATCGCTTGTTTACTCTTTACAAAAATACTAGGACTAGGGGGCAAGCAATGAAGCTACAACATAGCAAATTTAAAACAAATCAGAGAAAATATTGTAATTAAACTCTGGAATTCATTGCCAGAGAATGTAATAAAAGCAGTTGGCAAGGTTTAAAAAAGGTTTGGATGGCTTCCTAAAGGAAAGGTCCATAGACCATTATTAAAATGGACTTGGAGAAAATCCACTGCTTATTTCTAGAATAAGCAGCATAAAATGTATTGTAGTGTTTGGGGATCTCGCCAGGTACTTGTGACCTGGATTGGCCACTGTTGGAAATAGGATGCTAGGCTTGATGGACCTTCAGTCTGTCCCAGTACAGCAATACTTATGTACTTGTGTAACTGGAAATACCTGTTGTACCTGAATCTAACTCACCTTAAGCTACCACTATAAAGAGTGAGTAAAATCCATGGTTCCATTTTTTTTTTTTTGGGGGGGGGGGGGGGGGGGGGGAGATGATATTTATCTGGAACTTCCTTTATCCATTTTTCCACCTCTACACCCACCAAATTTTGTCTTATGCCATTCCATTTTCAACAAGCGCTTTGGCCCCAGACATTTTCAATCCCCTATGTATAATTTCTAACATTCTGTTGGGTTGGGAAAATAATGTGATAAAGTTCATCATAACTTTTTTCTGTTTCTAGTTTAATTTGTGCATATTTCAAATGAGGGTACCTTACTGCAACAACCTTGATTAGGATGGTGAGGAAATATGTATTTATTTTTTTTCAGCTGTGTTCCATAAAACTCTAGCTTGTAAAACAGAATACAAAGGCTTCATGTAATGGTTGTGATAACAGTAACCCAAGTGCATAAATTACCATCGTACTCTCTCTCACTTTCTCTCTCTGTATAACTCTTACTATAATTAGCTAACATCA
The DNA here is from genome assembly GCF_901765095.1 of Microcaecilia unicolor. Classification (NCBI taxonomy): domain Eukaryota; kingdom Metazoa; phylum Chordata; class Amphibia; order Gymnophiona; family Siphonopidae; genus Microcaecilia; species Microcaecilia unicolor. Next base: position 176,530,383 of record NC_044031.1, read on the forward strand.
ACAGCAAATGTTTGCTTTGGTTAAATTATTCAGAACATTTATTTTACTTGTCAAAGGTTAGATCAGGTTGTTTGAATTGGTAATTAAATGCAGTCTAATATTCTGTCATATTTATATGTGTTGTAAGCTTATTACCTCCTCATAAGTCACAATTTTGTAATGTTCAGGGTTAGCATTTAAAGAGAGTCTCTTAATATTTTCTTAACCTATGGAGAGTCTTTGTACATCTTATCTGATACGCTTCTCTAAGATATGCAGAACCAGTCATCTTTAAAAAAAAAAAAATAGGATACAAATATTGAGTTTCCTTACTCAACAAAAGCATCAAATATTTATTTATTATTACTGTTAGCAAACAAGCTGGTCATTGAACAATGGGAAACTTGGATGGTAAGGTCAATATGTACTCTTATTCTCTCTCAACTCTATACCTTACATATGTCCTCACACAGAAGGTACAACTGAAATTGGTAATATATAGCAAGCCAGGATATTCTGTAGGACGTGGTTGCATTTTTGCATGGCATCTGTGGCTATAATGGAATATGGGTCACGTGTGTGTATGTACTGTAACTGTGGGAGTAGTGTGTAGCTATTGTGGAAGTGTGGATGGGGAGTGTTTATGTTGTAGGTGAGGAGGTTGAGTTGTATATGCTGTGTAGGTGACGTGTGTGGGTTAGGGAAAGTATGTGTGGCTAATGGGGGTAGGGATACCACTGCAAAGCACAGTGCACTGTACTGAATGCTACAGATATGTTGATTTCTGTCCGTAGTCATTCATATCCCACTCATAAAAGATACAGTTTTTGATCATCCCTAAAGCCAGGATGGGATGGAGTTAAGGCCCCACTGAGAGCTGCACAATGTGGAAGGAAAGCATAACATTTGTTCTGCACAAGAGACAGTGCTAGCAGAAAACCTGTAGACAAGGTGATGGGATGTATGCGTTGAGAGAAGTTAGGGAGCCACACCTGAGGTCAATGGGGACTGATTAGATCCATAATATAAGTATACTTACGTTTCAAGGACCTGCAATTTATCATTGCTAATGACAAGGCAGTGGAAGCAGACTTTTTTTCATCACAAGTTGAGATGGTGGTGATAGATGGAGATACGAGCACTCGTGGTCTATTTACAAGACTGTTTTCGACTTGTGCGCCAACCCCATCTCCCTTGTCTATCCACATACACCTGGTCTTTAACAAACCGTACACCTGTTCTAACATAAATGAACAACCCCCTTGTCTTACCCCCCCCCCAGGTTCTGCAAGTGGGAAAACACTCTCCCAAACCCGATTTCATAAGCAAGTACTCATTTTTCTTCTGAATATGAGTTTCCTGCAAAATTATAACATCCCACTTCAGTCTACGTAACTCTTTGAAGATAATACTTCTCTTTCCAGGACTATTCAAACCATTAACATTCCAGGAACCTACCCAAATCCCTCCAACCCCCCCTCCCCCCCATTATGACCATCTCCCTCTCCAGCCAGTTCTCACCCTGAGGAAGTGTGTCCTCGCCAGAGACCCACCCTCTGTCTTTCATACCCCCTTTATGTTTTTCCACTCAGCAACTCTCATGCATTCCTCACCATGCAAACCACTTTTCCATTTAACATCAGTCAGCTTTACTAAACTCATAAAACCCTAAGCCCCAACTTGTGTTTCACAGTTCTACTGGATCCATATAAGAATCTATGAAAGAGTCCCCTACTCCGCTCAGGTCCCAGTAGCCGGCTGTGGAGACCTCCTCTTTTCTCTGTCCACTCTAACCCATCTGGTGTCCTTCTTGCTGTTACCCCCCCATCCGGGAGCGCTGAGTAGCCCCTGGATCCGCAGGCAAATTTGTACATCTCGCTTCTGCAAGGACTTTCCAGGAGCCTTCTGGATTGTGTAGCTTCCGTGACTTATCCCCCACTGTGACTTGAAGCCCGAAGGGATATAGCCACCTATAACGCAAACCCTCCTTCTGCAGATATGAGGTGACTTCTTTGAACTCCCTGCATTTTTGGAGAGTCAACTTGGCTAAATCCTGAAAAACCTATGGCTTGCAGTTCTTCTATTTTAACTCACCCAGAGCTTGTGCTCTCTTCCAAACCAATTCTTTCACCGAAAACTGGTGAAAGCATGCTGTGATGTCCCTGGGCAGTCCCCCTCTCTGAGGGCCAAGGCTCCTATTCACCCTATCAATTGTAATAAGCTCAGGGCCTCGATCTCCAGATTCTACTTCTCCAGATTGAAGAATAAACTCACAAAATTCTTTCACCACTCTGAAAATATCTTTAAATTAATCCTCTTCTGGCACCCCCTTGAAACGTAGGTTACACCTCCTTGACCTATTTTCTAAATCCTCAATTGCCAGCTCCAGTTCTTCCCGTAATTCAAACACGCGTGGGACAAACATAAAGGAATCCTGTTCAGAAGGAATGGATCCTAAGGAGCTTAGCTGAGATTGGGTGGCAGAGCCAGATGCGGGGATAGTGCTGGGCAGACTTATGTGGTCTGTGCCAGAGCCGGTGGTGGGAGGAGGGGCTGGTGGTTGGGAGGCGGGGATAGTGCTGGGCAGACTTACACGGTCTGTGCCCTGAAAAGTACAGGTACAAATCAAGGTAAGGTATACACAAAAAGTAGCACATATGAGTTTATCTTGTTGGGCAGACTGGATGGACCATGCAGGTCTTTTTCTGCCGTCATCTACTATGTTACTATGTTACCAATTATCTCTGGGTGTTGCACTGAAGAATACTGACAAAGTAGAAACTAAAAATCATCAGACCTCAACACTGGACTACTCTACTCTTTAACCAAGTGCAATGTTCTACCAGATCCCCAAACAGAATAATTTTTGCAACCTATTCTCTACCTCAATAACTTGTATGTAGAATTTGGTACGACATTTACACTTCTGCAAATTTTCTTCAAACTTAACTTTTTCCACTTCTACTTCTCAATAACTGATGGTCTGAATGATGCCAAGCTATCCCTTCCCTACACTAATTCAATGCCACCTCCTTCACTGAAACTAAGTTATGTAAAACCTGAGCAAGCTCATTGTTCAATCCCTAAATGTTCTAATTCAAAGACTTTCCTTCAAAATCTGCTATAAGAAAATTCAAATCCTTAGCTATATTACTGGGTGGTCACTTTAGACCAATTCATGGGTTTCAAAATAACTCTTCTCCTGTGCAGTTCTCATCAGGAACTCAGTCCAGCCACAAACTAGATAATGATCAGTCCTGAGCAGAAGTAGGACCTTAATCAATCCCTAACTCAGAAAATTAAATTAATATGACCCTAAGTCTAAAGTTAGCTTGGAAACAATCACGGCACCTTTCATATCACATCAGCTACAGTTTCATCATACTACAGCAGATATACGTTGGCACGCTATAAATGTAGTAAAACACGAGTACGAAGAAGAGAATATAAGAACATAAGCATTGCCATACTGGGACAGACCGAAGATCCATCAAGCCCAGTATTCTGTTTCCAATAGTGGCCAATCCAGAATCAAGTACCTGGCAAGACCCAAAAAAGTAAAATAGAGTTTATGTTGCATATTCTAGAAATAAGCAGTGGATTTTCCCAAGTCAATCTTAATAATGACTTATGGACTTTTCTTTTAGAAAGTGGTCCAAACTTTTTTTAAACCCTGCTAACTGCTTTTACCACATTCTCTGGCAATTAATTCCAAAGTTTAATTACATGTTGTATGAAGAAATAATTTCTGTGATTTGTTTCACATTTACCACTTAGTAGCTTCATTGCGTGCCCCCTAGTCCTTGTATTTTTGGAAAGAGTAAACAATCAATTAATATCTACCCATTCCACTCCACTCTGTATATCTCCCCTCAGCCTTAGTCTCTTTAACCTTTTTTCATCCATTCCCTTTATCATTTTAGTCACTCTTCTCTGTACATTTTCTTATTCTGCTATATCTTTTCCTGAGATGCATTGACCAGAATGGCACACAATATCAAGGTGCATTCACACCATGGAGAGACATAAAGGCATTACAATAGTCACAATTTTGTTCTCCATTCCTTTCATAATAATTCCTATCATTCTATTTGCTTTCTTAGCCTTTACTGTACACTGAGCAGAGAGTTTCAAGTTATCAACAATGACATCTACATCCTTTTCTTGGGCAGTAATTCCTAATGTGGAACCTTGCATCACGCAGCTAATAGACTGGGTTGCTCTTTCCCACATGCATCATTTTGCACTTGCTCACATTAAATATCATCTGCCATTTGGATGCCTAATCTCTCAGTCTCAAAAAGTCCCCCCTGCAATTTTTCACAATCCTCTTGTGATTTAACAACTTTGAATAACTTTGTGTCATCAGCAAATTTAATTACCTCACTGGTTATTGTCATCTCTACATCATTTATAAATATGTTAAAAAGCAGTGGTCCAAGCACAGACCCCTGGGGAACCCCACTATCTACCCTTCTCCATTGAGAATACTGACCATTATCCATACTCTGTTTTCTCTTTTAACCAGTTCTTAATCTGCAATAGGAACTACAAAAGGTGGTTAAACAATAAGGAACAATAGTGGATATTTGAATTACCAATTGTCATGCCTGAAAGACTCAATGAAGAATTAGATGACTCTGGTGTGAGGACACTGGTCTTTTTATGGGTAGGCACAAACACATTCTGTACAAGATCTAAATCACACAGTCTAGCAAAAACACTTTCTTCATTCCAACTTTTCATGATAGTGAATACTAAAAGATACTAATACAATCAAATTCCCAAACCTAACATAATGAATTCTAACAAGCTGGCCAACATTACTGCTCTGAAGAAGGTAAGCAATAAACACTACTGTATCATCTAGTTCTCACTGCAAGAGCTTCACAGTCATCAGGCATATCCTAAATGCAAATTAAGGGAGTTATGAAATAAGTGCCATCCCACTTCCACTCTTCCATTGAGATCTGGGAACAAGTACCCTAGAGGCCAACAATGCAATAAGGAAAGTGTCTTCATTTGATATCAATGTTTTAAAAAGCCTCAGAACTTGCTACCTCTCAACTTCTCATCCTCAATCAAATCTATTATTTTCCTTGTTATACTAATTACCAATCTAGCATTCTGACATTCTGCAATTTTATATAACCGTTCATAGACAGTGAAGGGGGAATTCTATAAATGGTGCTGAAAAATGGTTGGCAGGAAAAATTATCCCTAAGCACTATTCTATAAAGGGCACTCCGGGATGAATGCCCTTTACAGAATTGCACTTAGAGCTGATTCCTGTACCTAACTTTATGCCTGCTAAAACCTAGTGTAAATGCTGGCACCTGATTTTCAGGAGTTGAGCGCGCAAATCATAGTATTCTATAACATTGCGCCTAACTTCTAGGAATGCCCCTGATCTGTCCATATTCTTCTCACTGGCATGCCCCTTTTGAGCTGTATGCTAGAAAAGTTAGGTGCAGATGTTATTGAATAGAAACTAAGAAAGATGTGTGTGCAAATCAGGTTCAATTATTAACACTTCATTAACATTTAGCATTTGTTAACTGATCTGTGTGTGCATCTGCCCAGGCAGTGTGCACAAATTTACATGTTTCAATTTGGCAACCCATATAGAGAATCCAGGGGTAAGTTCTCCACTCTCTCACTCCCCTTATACCTTAATCAGCAGTGTAAATTACCTCTTCACCCTCCTTCCCCGAGTCATTCCCACTGCCTTTGCTTTCTATAACATCTGCTTGCGTATACCTACTTCTCTCTCAACATACTGGGATTAACTCCAGAGCCTGCTCAGCTATCCCACTCCTGGCCTTTAAAAAAAATACCTACATATCAACAATTAAAACTAAGGATAAGAACACCAACTTAAGCTTTTTCTTCCAATTCTATCCAAAATACGAAACCTAAAGTTACCTTAAGGTCACATGAAAAGATGCACAAAGGGGTATGCTTCTTTGTCGACATGCCCACAATGGAGCATTGCTCCACCACAGCTTATCACCCCAGGACCCTTGTCTACATCTGATGATGTCAGAAAGTCTGCTGTGAACAGAGTTTACAGTAAGGTGCCTTCTGTAAATTTAAATTCCCCCCTCCTCCCACCAATGCTGCTGTGTCTGCAGCTGGTTGCTGGTTAAGTGGCATTTTTGTCCAGCGCTACCACTGCTCCAGTTTACTCTTAGAGCCACTGTTGCCAGCTGAAGTAATTTGTGCAGTTTAAAGTACTCATACATATCAAGTCTCCACTTCTTAATGCTGTTGATCAGAAGCAAGTTACTGAGCAAATTCCTTTTATCATAATGTTTTTCTTCATAAATTTTTACAATTTACATCCAAGAAAAAAAAGTACTTCAATGATGGAAATAAGAAGAAAAATGAGAAAAAGTAATATTACAAAGATACAGTATCAATATAACTAGCAATAATCCTTGTTAAATCAGTCTACAATAAATATTGGGAGCCCAAAGTCAAACTAGGCACGGAAAATTTCACATCAAAAATCTAAAAAAGAAAAACAAAACTGAGCTAGCAAGGGGGGATAACCATTACAGCAGCCAATAATTTACTACACTTCATAGCTACAGAACTGTCTGGCACACTCAAAATTACCCTGTAAATGTCTCTCTAGCACACAAAATATCCAGAAGTTGTTAATAACTTTTCAAGAGGTTAGAAAGTCCACTACAGAGTTTTTAAATAAAGTTTCCTGAACCAAGCAGTGCAATTGCAAATAAACAAATTATTTATTGGGTATCTGAGAGCTCTCCTGCATGTCCTGAAAGGAGAGAAAATGCCCCCAAATATTACTGATAAATTCCATGTATCCTCCTTTGTTGTTGTCTGGGATCAAAGAAAAAAAAAGTTCTACCATTTAATATTACAAAACACCTACAAGGAAATTTGAGTATAAAGCTTAAAGCAAGTACTGGACTCTTGATGATAGACCCAAAATATCCCTTCACCTCTTCTGCATTGTTTGAGAAAAATCAATAAATACATTAAGAACATAAGTGTTGCCATACTGGGACAGATCAGAGGTCCATCAAGCCCAATATCCTGTTTTCAACAGTGGCCAATCCAAGTCACAAGTACCTGGCAAGATCCCAAAACTGTAAAATAGATTTTATGCTGCTTATCCGAGAAATAAGCAGTGGATTCCAAAGTCCATCTTAATAATGGCCTATGGACTTTTCTTTTAGGAAGATATGCAAAACCTTTATTAAACCTTGCTAAGCTAACTGCGTTTTACCACATTCTCTGGCAACGAATTCCAGAGTTTAATTACATATTGAGTAAAGAAATATTTTCTCCGACTCATTTTAAAATTACTACTTTGTAGCTTCATTTCACGTCCCCTAGTCCTAGTATTTTGGAAAGAGTAAGCAAGCGATTCACATTTATTCTTCCATTCCACTCATTATTTTATAGACTTCTATCATATCTCCCCTCAGCCGTCTCTTCTCCAAGCTGAAGGTGACTAGCTGCTTTAACCTTTCCTCATAGTGAAGTCAGCCCATCCCCTTTATCATTGTCATCACCCTTCTCTATACCTTTTCTAATTCCACTATATCTTTTTTGAGATGCGGTAACCAGAATTGCACACAATATTCGAGATGCAGTTGCACCACGGAGCAATACAAAGGCATTATAACGTCCTCATTTTTGTTTTCCATTGCTTTCCTAATAACACCTAACATTCTATTTGCTTTCTTACCTACCATTGAACACTGAGCATAGGGTTTCAACGTATCTATTATGAAACCTAGATCCTTTTCCTGGTTTGTGCCTCCTAATGTGGAACCTTGCATCACGTAGCTATAGTTTGGGTTCCTCTTTCCCACATGCATCGCTTTGCACTTGTTCATATTGAATGTCATCTGTAATTTGGAGGCCCAGTCTCCCAGTCTCATTAGGTCCTCTTGCAATTTTTCACAATCCTCTTCAATGTAACAACTTTGAATAACTTTGTGTCATCAACAAATTTAATTACCTCACTAGTTATTCTCATTTCTAGATCATTTATAAATATGCTAAAAGTCATACAGAGACTATATCAATTTTGGTTGCCTTAATCCCCTTGTCTATTCAAAAGAGGTTAGAGAGTCAGTTACTGACTCTTTAAATAAAATTTCCTGAACCAAATAGCGCATTTGCAAATAAATTATTTATTGGGTATCTGAAAGCTCTCCTGCATGTCCTGAAGGGACCGGAAAATGCCCCCCAAAATAACAGATAAATTCAATGTATCCTCCTTTTTTCCCACTCATTAAGCACTCCTAGGTTCCAATCCGGCACAAGGGAAGACAGAATAAACAAGGGGGCCTGGCTAGAGATGCCCTTCTCCCTTCAGCAAAAGTGTGCATATAATCTGGGCTATTGTTCTATCATGAATTGGAAGGCAGGATTAAGAAATTGTCTCCTCCCTTTCACCCTCTAGAGAGTCCAGAATACCTGCTGCCAGGTGGTCACCTCTATCATAATCCTGTTCAAATCTAACCCATGGCACTGGGATGTCTTCTCCCCATGCAAGGAGAGATATGAACTGTGCAGTCCAGAAGTATCTTCTAAAGTCCAGATCTTCCAGCCCCCTCCCACCAGATTTTTCTCTATCAACACTCTTTTAGATACCCTGGGAAGGCACCTTTTAAGTCATATTTGGGTATTAAAACAGGGAGAATCTGGTAAAGATATAAAAATCTGGGTCCAGCCATCATTTTGCTAATGGAAATCCGCCCGAACAAAGTATATGCAAGACTGTGAAATTTAATTTATATAGATCCTTTTAAAGCCAAGCCGGTGGCGGGGATAGTGCTGGGCAGACTTATACGGGCTGTGCCAGAGCCGGTGGTGGGAGACGGGACTGGTGGTTGGGAGGCGGGGATAGTGCTGGGCAGACTTAAACGGTCTGTGCCCTGAAAAGGACAGGTACAAATCAAGGTAAGGTATACACAAAAAGTAGCACATATGAGTTTATCTTGTAGGGCAGACTGGATGGACCATGCAGGTCTTTTTCTGCCGTCATTTACTATGTTGCTATGTAATGTGGACATCAAGATATTTAATGTGAACTTTGGCCAACAGAAAACACGTTCCTTTTTTGAAATGTCCTACTCGGACTGGTTCCAGAAAAATATTTTAAAGCCTGAGAGAGATCCGTATTCTCCAAAGGTATGTAAAATCCATGGCAAAGTATATTCAGGGTCTACTATCGTAAGTAAAATGTCATCTGCAAAAAGTGAAATCTTAAATTCTTCACTGTTTACCTTGATCCCCCATATCATTGAATCTAACTGAATTAGAGCAGCCAAACGCTCAATCGATAATGCAGAAAGTAATGGGGACAGGTGACAGCTATGATGGGTACCCTTAGCCAAGGGAAAAGCCTCAGAATACCCCTCCATTCACTCTACTTCTAGCTTTTCGGGGCACTTTACATGGCTGAAATCCACACTCTAAAATTCTGACCAACCCCCTGTGATGTGCAGTATTTCTAGCACTCTACCCTATCAAAAGCCTTTTCATTGACTATAGCTAAAAGAATCATAGGGATGTGGGCTTGCCTAGCATACCAATTTAGTTGAGTTGCCCGCCTAACATTGCTTCCCGTGGGCCAGCCTGGAATAAAGCTGCATTGGTCCTTCACTAAATCTGCAATATGTATTGTTTGTATTGTACTGACATATAGCGAACATACTTACCTGTACTAGGTATTCTCCGAGGACAGCAGGCTGATTATTCTTACACATGGGTCAACGATCTGCGTCAGCCCGGGAATCAGCATGATGCATAGCAAAATGAGAAAAGTTTTGCTAGAGCCTTCTGGCGTGCGTGCGGCGCCGCAACATGTATGCACAGACTGTCTTCCCACCCGTTGCGCAACTGCGCTTCTCAGTTAAGTCCAAAAATATAAAAAAATAAACAACCTACTGTCACGTTCAGCATACTGCTGAAGGCAGTAATGTGAAGTGAATGTGTGGACTGAAGACCACGTTGCAGCTTTGCAAATCTCTTCGATGGAGGCTGACTTCAAATGGGCCACAGACACGGCTTGGCTCTGACATTTTGAGCCATGACATGACCCTCTAGAGTCAGCCCAGCTTGGGCATAAGTGAAGGAAATGCAATCTGCCAGCCAACTGGAGATTGTGCGTTTTCCGATGGCGACTCCCCTCCTGTTGGAATCAAAAGAAACAAACAACTGGGCGGCCTGTCTGAAGGGCTTCGTCCGCTCCATGTAAAAAGCCAATGCTCTCTTGCAGTCCAAGGTGTGAAGCTGCTTTCGACAGGGTGGGCATGAGGACGGGGAAAAAATTATGGCAAGACAAATGGCTGATTCAGATAAAACTCCGATATCACCTTTGGCAGGAACTTAGGCTGCGTGCGGAGGACTACTCTGTTGTGATGGAACTTAGTATAAGGTGCATCGACCCTACGAGCTGAAGTAACCGCCACCAAGAAAATGACCTTCCAGGTCAAGTACTTCAGTTGGCAGGAATTCAGTGATTGAAAAGGAGCTTACATCAGCTGGGTGAGAATGACGATGAGATCCCATAGTACTGGCGGAGTTTTGACCGGGGGCTTTGACAAAAGCAAACCTCTCATGAAGCGAACAAGGCTGTCGAAAGATAGGCCTACCTTCTACACGCAGATGATAAGCACTAATTGCACTAAGGTGAACCCTTACGGAGTTGGTCTTGAGACCGGACTCTGATAACTGTTGAAGGTATTCAAGCAGGGTCTGTGTAGGACAACAAAGAGGATCTACGGCCATGCTGTCACACCAGACGGCAAACCTCCTCCATTTGAAAGAGTAACACCTCTTAGTGGAATCTTTCCTGGAAGCAAGATCCAGGAGACACCCTCCAAAAGATCCAAGGAAGCAAGTTCTAAGCTCTCAACATCCAGGCCATGAGAGCCAGAGACTGGAGGTTGGGATGTAGAAGCGATCCCTTGTTCTGAATGATGAGGGTCAAGAAACACTCCAATCTCCATGGTTCTTCAGAAGACAATTCCAGAAGAAAAGGGAACCAAATCTGACTTGGCCAGTACGGCGCAATCAGGATCATGGTTCCGCAGTCTTGCTTGAGCTTCAGCGAAGTCTTCCCTACTAGAGGTAAGGGAGGATACGCATACAGAAGGCCTGCTCGACAATGTAGGAGAAAGGCATCTGATGCTAGTCTGTCATGGGTCTGAAGCCTGGAACAGAACTGAGGGACTTTGTGATTGGATTGAGTGGCAAAAAGATCCGAGGGGGTGCCCCACACTCGGAAGATCTTGCGGGCAATGCCCAATTTCAGCGACCACTCCTGAGGTTGCATTAACCTGCTCAGCCTGTTAGCCAGACTGTTGTTTACGCCTGCCATGACGGCATGCCCAAAGCCACATCTGGACGGCTTCCTGACACAGGGGATGAGATCTGGTGTTCCCCTGCTTGTTGGTGTAGTACACTGCAACCTGACTGTACACCTACATGAGCTCCCCACCCCAGGAGAGATGCATCTGTCGTCAGCATTTTCTGTGGCTGAGGAATTTGGAATGGTCGTCCCATGGTCAAATTGGATCAAATTGTCCACCACTGAAGAGAATTCCAAAAATCGGTGGACAGTTGGATGACATCTTCTAGATTCCATGCAGCTTGATACCACTGAGAAGCTATGGTCCATTGAGCTGACCTAATATGCAGACGTGCCATGGGTGTAACATGAAATGTGGAGGCCATGTGCCCCAAGAGTCTCAACTGCCCGCAACCTCGGAGTCATCTTCAACTCCTCCCTCTCCTTCTCTGCCCATATCCAGCAGACAGCCAAGACCTGTCGCTTCTTTCTGTATAACATCAGCAAAATTCGCCCCTTCCTCTCCGAGCACACCACCCAAACTCTCATCCACTCTCTCATCACCTTTCGCCTTGACTACTGCAACCTACTCCTCACTGGCCTCCCTCTTAACCATCTATCCCCCCTTCAATCCATTCAGAACTCTGCTGCCCATCTTATCTTCCGCATAGACCGATGTGCTCATATCACCCCTCTCCTCAAGTCACTTCACTGGCTTCCGATCAGGTACCGCATACAGTTCAAGCTTCTCTTCCTAACCTACAAATGCACTCAATCTGCAGCCCCTCATTACCTCTCTACCCTCATCTCCCCTTACACTCCTACCCGTAAACTCCGCTCACAGGACAAATCCCTCCTCTCAGTACCCTTCTCCACCACCGCCAACTCCAGGCTCCACCCTTTCCGCCTCGCCTCACCCTATGCTTGGAATAAACTCCCTGAGCCCATACGCCAAGCCCCCTCCCTGCCCATCTTCAAATCCTTGCTCAAAGCCCACCTCTTCAATGTCGCTTTCAGCACCTAACCGTTGTACCTCTATCCAGGAAATCTAGACTACCCCCAATTTGATTGACTGCACTTTTTTGTCCTTTAGATTGTAAGCTCCTTTGAGCAGGGACTGTCCTTCTTTGTTAGATTGTACAGCGCTGCGTAACCCTGGTAGCGCTTTAGAAATGTTAAATAGTAGTAGTAGTAGTAATATGGGCTTTATAGGCCCTATGTGGGGAAATATAAAGTCTTAAAGCAAACTTGTATAGGAGTTCCAGAAGTACCATGGACTCTGGACGCTTGTAAATGCCCAAGACAAAGTCTGTAAACTGGTCTGACGAAAGCGCACACAAAATGTCTCCAGATCATTTCTTGGCCAACAGATTATAATCCAGATCACAGGTGGTATCTTTCAAAAAAACAACGAAGATAAACTAGTGGCACCAATTGTTGACAGCCCAGCATAAATACTTCTGTCAAAGTTTCTTGTACATCCTCGGTAAGATCAGTCTATGATAGTGAAGCAATATAATGTTTAAGCTACAGATACCCAAAATAATGGGGGACAGAAAGACAAAACTCCCGCTGTGAAGTATCAAAGGATTTCAGTGCCCCTCATCCGGGACCACATATGCCACATATTGAAAGCCATGTCAGGCACACACTAGAGCCCAAAACTGGAAAAAGGCAGGATTATTACAAATAGACAAAAAGGGCGTCTACAGAGAAAAAAAAAAGTGAAACCTGCAGCACACCCACCCCCCCAGACCTCACGAGAAGTCCAGAGTAGAGGCCACAGCGTAAAAATTCCAGTAGGAAGTTTGCCAGAAATATGAAATATCTGACTAAAATGCAAAAGAAATAATAGAGAATTACTCAGTTCCCCGGTACCAGTCATTAATGTGCCTCACGCCACTGGCCACTGTCAAATAATGCAAATTGAGCAAACCCATGTCACTGTGAGCTTTGGGAGATTGTACAGTGGTCAGAGGTAAGCATGGTTTTTTCCTCAACCAGAGATAGTTTTGCAGATGTCTCCGCAACTACTGCTCCTCTTGACATCTAAGAAATAGAGGTAACATCTGAAAAGTATACAACCAGTGAGGGACCAGTATCATGTTAAACAAGTGGATTCTCCCCCACAAGGATAATGGATAAGACTTCCAGAGGTGCAATCACAACTTAGTATCATCCAATAAAACAAAAACATTAATTTTCTACAAGTCAGATTTTCCCAGGCAACCAAATTCCCAAATATCGACTTCAGTGAAGTAAGAGGAAAGATTCCCACCCAATCCCGTCACACAGTAATAGGAAGAGGAAGAACTTGAGATTTAGCATAATTAAGGGGAAAACCTGCAAAATTCCCAAAATAAGCATTCAACTCCATTAAAACTGGTAACGTAGTCTGGGGCAGTTAAAAATATAATTATGTCATCGGCATAGGCTAGAGTCTTAAGGTGATTACCCTGAAGATCTAACCCCATAATCTGAGTTGCCTGAATAACCCAAAGGGGCTCTACAGCTAACATAAATAAAAGGGGAGAAAGGGGGCAACCTTGCCTCATGCCCTGGCAAATGGAAATCAAAGAAGTGCAATCACCGTTAATAAACAACTGTGCCTGGGGCAGAGTGTAAAAAGTTTGAATTGCCCTATACCACCATCCCTGAATACACCCACCCGGGACAATACCTGAAAAGATGTTGTAAGGGGACTTGGTCGAATGCTTTGGCTGCATCTAAACTAACTAGCAATGCTGGTATATCATGAACAGCACCAATGGGACATGGATAAAAGCAGCTGGCGTATGTGAAGGACAGACTGAAGAGACTGAATAAATCTTACCTGAGCCAGGTTGATCAAAGTAGGCAAAAATGGAGCTAAATGAGTGGCCAATACCTTGGCCAGCAGTTTCAAATCTACATTTAGAAGCGATATAGGCCTATATGAGACTGCTTCATTGTGAGGCTTGCCAGGCTTGGGCAATAGAATAATAAGTGCCACATTACCATGCAAGGGGAAGGAACTGGAATCTGCTACAGACATGTGGTAAGAAGGTAGGGGAAAAGAAGATGGGAGTAATTTATAAAATTCTCCCAAAAAAAATCATCCGTGCCAGACGCAGAATAAGGCTTCAACTTTTTAATAGCCAATTGGAGTTCTCTGGCCTATAAAGGTGACTTGAACAACCAACAGGCCTCATCCATCAGACAAGGCAAACCAGCCTTATCCAAAATACGAAAAATCAAAATGAGGTCTACCTTAGGTTGTTGTGCATATAAAGTTTGGAAATGATCCTGAAGCAATTTAGAAATGTGATCCAGAGAATTTACCACCTGACCTGAGGAATCTCTCAAATAAGCTCTAGTTCTATTACCACCCCATCCCCCAAACATACACACACATACACACATATATACAATACTTTGAAATACAGGCCAGTAATTTACCACGTCTGTTAGCAAATCTGGCAAATCTATACTTTTGATAAACAATACTGCGATAAGTTTCTTCATTTATAAGGGTATTAAGAGTTACCTGTGTTGAAAAATATACTTCTTTCGTTTGAGGGGTAGATGCTCTAAGAAAATCCCTCTTAGCCCATTGAAGTTGAGCTTCTAAGTGCCTAATATTTGCCTCTAATTTTTTGCGACGTGCCACAGTGTATGCAATAATGTCCCCATGGAGTACAGCCTTAGCCATACTCAGGCTGATGAATATGTTGAGAATTAAAGGCCTTAAACTCCCTTTATTTACAGATAAGTTTGAAAACCAGAATCATGGGCTAAATAAGCAGGGAACCGCAAACCTGCAGAAACACGAAATTGGATAGTGGTTTCTAAGTCTATCCACACCAAAGCATGATCTGAAACCTTCTCAGGCCCAATGGATGCCTCCGTGACTGAAGAAAACTGTGCACTGGAAAGAAAAATATAGTCCAATCTTGAGAGAGAATCATGGGCCCAAGACCGGTGAATATAATCAACCTCCAGAGGGTGAAGCAGACGCCATGTGTCAATTAAATCTAAGGATTTACAAAAAGCGGACAGCACACTGCTCCCATAGCAAATGGAAGAGCTTGGAGTGCTATCCACTGTAGGATCCATAGTTAAATTAAAATCCCCCCAAAGATGAAGAGTTTTCGCCATATAAGGAAGCAGCTGCTTAAATAAGGAAGGATAAAAGGCCTTAGAATAGGTAGTGCCATACATCACTAACAAGTACAGTTCCTGGGCCTGCAGCCACAGCCACAATAGAAGATATTGCCCAGGCTGATCTTTACACCCTCCTTTGCGTCCCCCTAGAGGAAAAGTAAAATTCCCCCACCCAACTCCACCGAAGTTTCAAATGTTCCCGATCTGTCAAGCGTGTTTCCTGTAGACAAGCAACATCTGTTCCTTGACGCCGAAGCTCAGTTAAATTTTTTGAACGTTTCACAGGGGACGATATGCCACCCATGTTCCACGTGAATATCCTGCAAATAGGTGCAGACATCCCTCTGAAATAAGGAAAACAAATTAAATGACAGAAAGGTCAATAAAGAAGAGACTAGGGTGTCTAGCTTCCACCCCAGACCTAGAAGGTACACCAGCGCCCAGCTATCACTCAAAAAAGCTATGATGACACCACCTATCCAGAGTGCATGACAGAACACCTCCCCACCAGACCCAACTCCACCCACGAAACCCTCCCACACCTCGCCCACAAAATGTACAAAAGCAAAATAGAAAACATCCCAAACCCCAACAAGCCCAGAATGCAATCCCCCCACCATCCCCTCCTTCAGAATCCCTCAAAATGTTCTGCCACATCACTGTGCAGCGAAAAGAAGACAGACCAAACACTAATGCTTGGGGTCCTGTACCCCCTCCGCCCCCAGATCCCAAATATACATACTGCTGAACAACAAAATATATAGGCAATTTACCACCCCACATTAAACCATAACCTCTTGTCTAAAAGCATAACTAAAAATCAGTTAGTACTGGAACAAAGCCAGGTGATGGCAAACTCAAACACATCACTACCATGGAAAGCAGAAGCTGGAGAACCCCAGGGATCACCGTTATCACCGACCCTTTTCAACCTAATGACGACCCCACTAGCCAAAGCCCTATCCGACCAAGGCCTTAACCCCTACATCTACGCAGATGATGTCACGATATACATCCCGTTCAAACATGATCTAACAGAAATCACAAACAAAATCAAACAGCCTCCAGATCATGAACTCATGGGCGGATACATTTCAATTAAAGCTCACTGCAGACAAAAAACACATTTTCTCATCCTCTCATCTCCACACAACACGAACAAACCCACACACATAAACACCCCAGACTACACCCTTCCTGTTTCAGACAACCTGAAAATTCTTGGAGTTACAATCGACCGAAACCTCATGTTAGAGAACCAAGCGAAAAACACTACAAAGAAAATGTTCCATTCAATGTGGAAACTTAAATGAGTAAAACCTTTCTTCCTGAGGGAAATATTCCGTAACCTGGTACGATCAATGGTTCTAACTCACGTGGAGGGGCATAATCGAACGCGAACTCCCATCTCCATGGGCGTCTATGTCCGAAAACGGGTTTGTGAAGAGGCGGGACAGACAGTATTTTCGAAAAAGATGGGCGTCCATCTTTCTTTCCGAAAATACGGTTTGGACAGACCAAATGCCATGGATTTGGTCCTTTCTGAGATGGGCGTTTTTTTTTTTTTAGCAATAATGGAAACTAAAAACGAGTAAAACCTTTCTTCCCGAGGGAAATATTCCGTAACCTGGTACGATCAATGGTTCTAACTCACGTGGAGGGGCATAATCGAACGCGAACTCCCATCTCCATGGGCGTCTATGTCCGAAAACGGGTTTGTGAAGAGGCGGGACAGACAGTATTTTCGAAAAAGATGGGCGTCCATCTTTCGTTCCGAAAATACGGTTTGGACAGACCAAATGCCATGGATTTGGTCCTTTCTGAGATGGGCGTTTTTTTTTTTTTAGCAATAATGGAAACTAAAAACGCCCAGCTCAGAAACGTCCTAATCCAAGCCATTTGGTCATGGGAGGGACAAATGTACAACACTACCATAGCTCTTAGGGGTGAAGGGGGCAACTACATGTGGCTACAGTGGGTTTTAGAGGCCTATTTACCACCACAAGTGTTACAGGTGGGGGGGGGATGGGCCTGGGTCTGCCTGCCTGAAGTGCACTGCAGTACCCACTAAAAGTGCTCCAGGGACAGGACTTGTTGCTGCTGTATAACCTTGGCACAGCAGTTCACACCTGAAGACTAATCTCGCTGAAAACATCCTTGATTTAAATAAGCACCTTTACTCACAGTTAACTGCAGATCAGAGGTTGTGCCCCACTGCAGTGGCGTAGGAACAGGGGGGCGGTGGGGCGGTCCGCCCCGGTTGCACGCCGCTGGGGGGGTGTCATCTCCGTTGGTTCCTTGCTCCCTCTGCCCCGGAACAGGTTACTTCCTATTCCGGGGCAGAGAGAGCAAGGAACCAATGGAGCCGACGCAGCTCCAAGCGACGTGGACTCGGGGGCGGATCGGCCCTCCTGCCCGCACTTCACTTCCAAAGTAAGTAACAATGCGTTCCGGGGGGGGGGGGGGCGCCGTGCTGCACCCGGGGTGGGGGTGCGCAGCGGCGACCCGCCCCGGGTGTCAGCCGCCCTCGCTACAGCACTGCCCCACTGGCAACGAGTCTCACTGGTACTGAGATTAGCAGTAGGTCCGAGCTGGCAGAATGGTGTACAATGCCCTCTTTCAGCAACATTCAAGGTAAGAACTAAGTGGCTAACACATGAAAGGGATCTAAAACTGTCTTACACAAATGGCCACTACCGGAAACAAAACAGGGCACACTCTGACCCAGTAAGCAGAGGGATAAGCACCATGGGAGTAGAGCCTACCAACTACCAACATCGTGAGCATTTAACACAAGCTAGTGGAATCACGGAGCCCAATACCCTACACCCACCACAATGCATTGCTGATGTGACTCTGCAGTGCCCTTAACAGAAAAGGTGTCACACTCACCCGAGACCCATATCAGAACCAGGGAAAGGCTGTCAGAGGATAGAACACATTCTGCTGTCATGGAGGTGGGTACGGCATTTGAGGCTGGCATACAGGCTGGGAAAAAAAGTTTGTAAAGTGTGTTTTTTTTGGTGGGAGGATGGTTAGTGACCACTGGGGGAGTCAAGGGAGGTGATCCCCGATTCCCTCCAGTGGTCATCTGGTCAGTTGGGGCACTTTTTTGGGACTTGGACCTGAAAAAAAAGGGTCCACATAAAGCGGACCAAATTCTCGTCATAAACGCCCTTCTTGTTTCGATTATCAGCTAAAGACGCCCATCTCTCCTCGGCCGATAACCACGCCCCAGTCCCGCCTTCGCCACGCCTCCGACACCCCCCCCCCCCCCCGTGATGTTTGTTTGTCTCCGTGACGGACTGCAGTTGAGGACGCCAAAAATCGGGTTTCAATTATACTGATTTGGGTGCCCATGGGAAACGGAGGCCCATCTCCTGATTTGGGTCAAAATATGGGCGTCTTTCTCTTTCGAAAATAAGCTGGCTAGACTACTGCAATGCAATCTATGCTGGATGCAAAGAACAAATCTTGAAGAAACTCCAAACTGCCCAAAACACCGCAGCTAGACTCATATTTGGAAGAATGAAATACGAAAGTGCTAAGCCCTTATGAGAAAAACTACATTGGCTCCCAATCAAAGAGCGAATTGCATTTAAAATCTGCACCCTGGTTCATAAAATTATTCATGGCGAGGTCCCAGCCTACATGACAGATATTATAGACCTCCCAACCAGGAACACAAAAAGATCAGCACACTCATACCTAAATCTCCACTTCCCAAGCTGCAAAGGACTAAAATATGAAACAACATATGCATCCAGCTTCTTTTATATAAGCACGCAACTATGGAATGCACTTTCAAACATCACAAAAACAATGTACGACCTAACAAACCTCCAGAAATCATTAAAAACCAACCTGTTCATAAAGGCATACCAGAAAGAACCAACCTAAACTCCTGAACTCTGCAACACAATCAAAACTCTTACCAGAGCTGGACAAAATCTAACTCTCTCCCCTTGATCACTTAAATTACTCTGTCATCTATGAACATCAACACTAGACCACTCTGTATTTTTCTTTCCGGAATTGGTGACCGCCATCACGGTACTATGTAAGCCACATTGAGCCTGCAAATAGGTGGGAAAATGTGGGATACAAATGCAATAAAGACATTTAAGACTGAAAAAGGACACAGAACAAGTAGAAATCATCAGGTGTCTATGGCCGAAGATGCTACCCGCTGCTCCAGGCATGTTTTTGCAGAATCAAGAGAATCATATGTGCACTAGCTTCCATTAACAAAACTTTGCGAATGGCAGAATACAAAAGAATGAAACGTTGGCCAGTCTCGTGCAGAGCTTCACAGGAAGGAGTGAATTGCTTATTGCGCTCCTTCCAAACCACCGAATAATCCTGATAGATTTGTATAAGTTCCCCATTATAAGCCAGCATTGTCCTCTTCAGTTGATAACCAAGAAGAATTTCATTTTATGGGAATAATGATGTACTTTAAAGATCACAAAACAAGGCCGCCTCCAGCCCTCTTGAACACGGCCAAGATGATATGCCCTCTCAATGCTGAATGGATTGGATAAAATGAACTCCTTAGTCAAACAGGTCTCTAATTCTGTGATAAGACAAGAATCTGAAACGTGCTCTGGGAACCCATTGAGCATTAAATTGCTCCTCCTGGAGCAATTTTCCAGGTCGTCAATTTGAGCTTCTTGCTGCTACACCTGTTGCTCTAAAGCCACCAGAGCTTCCTTCATGGGCACATATGCGTCTTCGAGCTCAGAGACTCATCTCGAGCTCTCCCAATCGAGTTGTGGTATCAGTCATAAAGGACTCAAGTTTGTCCAGTTGCCCAGACATCTGATCGAGTCGGGGTTCCAGGGCACGTTCCACTGCCATCGTAAGTTGTTGAAGTTGCCCATCAGTAAAAATGGAAGTGTCCATGTGAGGTTGCATCACCATCTTAGAGTCACAGGGCTGCGGCAGATATTTCTCTTTTTTTGACCCCTTTAGGGGATATGATGCTGTTCAATTTTGTAAGAAATTTGTCCATATAATGCAGAAAGACTAATGTGGAGCATACTAGCATCCAAAGAAGGTAATTAAAACAGATAAAGGGGGGAAAAAGTGTGGGGATCCCAGAGAGGCTGACAGCATGTCTTCTTCCCTCACTGTATCATGTGCTTATATTTGGTCATTTTACTTCTGTTACATTGTTAACAAAATTGTAAGTTTTATGTTACACTGGACCTTCTGTACACCGCCTTAGGTGACTTTGTTCATAAAGGTGGTTAATAAATCCCAATAAATAAATAAATCTATTAAGCCATGTTGCTAAAACACTGGCTAAAAGTTTTACATCTAAGTTAAGACAGGAGATAGGTCTGTATGAGTTACAAAGTTTTGAGTCTTTCCTCAGTGAGACAATATGCCAAGCCTCTAATGCTGAATGTGCAATCTAAAAAGTCGACCTAATGATAACCCACATGCAAGGTAAAAGTTGTTAGTGAAAACCAGCACAAAAGGAAATTGCCAGCAATATCACACACAACCTCCTTGTGCAAACGGGCTGTCAAGTAGAGTAGCTCCCCTCAACGACGAAGGGTTGAGGCTACCAGATCTTGTTATACAGGTACTGCATATAAATACCAAGTGATTGTGTTCTTGGCCTATGCTACTTTCAAAACGGCCTCTTTTATTTTATAATCCTGAAAACAGATCACAATATCCTTACTTGCATTGGGGCAAGTCCTTCCCAGGCTCAATGGGCCCTTACTCTCCTTCTGGTCAGATGCCAGCAGGTTTCCATTTTCGGAATGAAGTTGGCTCACCACTCCCTGAACCAATTTTCCACAGTTTATGTAATCAGGAAACTCGGGTACACCCTGGATCTGAACATTGTAGCATCGAGACCTGTTTGAGGTCCCCTAGCTTCAGGGCCAATTCATGCTGCTCATTTCTCATGTCACAAAACTGTCCAAAATTTGCAAGGCTTATGAATGCTCCTATATCCTCCCTTTGATGCGGTGTCCAAATTCAGCAAAGTCATGCCTTAAATCTGCACCCAGGGTAGTTAGTTCAGAGCACACCACTTTGATATTATCTTTCATCTCTTGCAGTCAAGTGCAAATCTCTCCTAACAGATCCAGAATCGGCTAAGTATCACTACCTTGATTGAGCAGAAGCTGCCTGCCTTGAAATGCAGTCTGAACTGCAGCCGAATAAAGAAAACTTATTTAAATCCACTTCAGCTTAGAAGCCATCTGATGTCATCAGGTGAGTATTGCAAATGTCTACAGAAAAAAAAAGTAGCAGTTTGCTAAGTAATACCAGGGATACTGTAACGACTGAAGACAAGGGGTGAAGAGCAAAAGGCTCAAGCAGCCATCACTTGCAGTAACGTCACTTCCTCCCCAAGGAGTGAGATGCACCTTTGGGTTTAGTGAGGCTCTTCAGTGCTCCAATTAGGTCATCTGGCTTTGCTGCAGCTGGGTTTTTTTTTTTTTTTTGGGGGGGGGGGGGGGGGGGGGGAGTGCAGCCTAAAAGAAAGCCACACAGCATCTGTAAGAAATGCAGGCTGTGCATCAAAATGATTTCAGGTTTCAGAGAAGCACTTATTGTGACATAGCAGCCTTTACACAGGTTGGATCCTACTAGTGTTTCTGCTCTGGAAGGAAGACTGAAGAGCTATAGCGAGATAAGTCCTTGATAAATATTCACACTTTAGTAATCTACCTGGATTTCAGACAGGTACATTTACAACTCTATAGAATGAAGAAAAAAATTCAGTCGACAATTGTAGCCTCCTGAACCCTGAATACATCTTACAGGGCCACCCTAAACATTTGGTCCCTAGGCATGTACCTAGTAGCCTATGCCTTAATATAGCCTTGGATATTAGGGATAGTTCTATCTTATAAAGGCGCATAGGTGCCTGCTGCCTTTACAATACAATACATCAAAACATGCCCAGAGATGATATCTAACAAAAGTATAATAAATAAAAGGATCATCAGCAAAAAGGCACAGATAGGAAATGCTAAGATGAACTATCCAAGAGTTACTTTCATGTATCATTCATTGGTCCAGCTTTCAGTAAATGTCTGTTATTATATTAACAATACAAAAAAAATACTTAAGTCAGAGCTTCCTTCAGATATCTGCCATGTGGATAAAGGAGGGTGTGTAGTGATTTTATCTTGATAATGAAGAAGCTTATCATCAGTTACTGGATCCACATTTTTTTGTTGTTGTTTTTTTTAACACCTGCATGAAGATCTTACTCCACAAGTTTTGGAGGCGATTGAGTTACTGGTCACTGATGACTACGTAAGGCTTTTGACCAAGAAGGAAGCTGAATTTTTGATTGAACACCCCCTACTAATCTCTATTACATATTTTTTAAATCTAAAGTACATTAAAAACTATTTCTCAGCTACTGAGTCATCTATCCACTGGTTTCTACTCATGGTTCACTTTTGAAACCTCTGTCAAAATTTTTAGATTTGTTTTTCAATCCAATTGCTATCCAGTACAAACCATATGCTGTACCAGATGATGCATGGTTAGTCACAATGGGTATTACAGATTTATATATTCACATCCTTCGAGGAGCAGCAATTTCTTGGGTTGGGAGATTTCATCCATACATACTCTTGAACCAAGTCTAAGAGCATACATCCCCACCTTTTTTTGATGAAATTGGCTGAATTAATTGATGGAAGTATGTTTTTTGCAAATACATGAGGTTCCCATTGGTGCATCGGTGGCTTCTTCAGTTGCTACATTATATGTATCAGAATGGTAGGTGTATACTTCATGAAATTTTTCTTCAATTCTTATGTGGAAATGTTTCCTTGATGATACATTTTTTTATATAGACTGGGACTCAATCAACTTTGGATCAATTTATTTCTTATTTGAGGGGTAAAAAATGGCCTGCGGTAGTGCGAGCACATCTTTTGGGCATGCAGTGGGCCATTTTTTTGTCACACCTAGGAAAAAGGGCCTTTTTATAAGGGGCTGGAAAATGGAAGTGCGCTAAAATTGAAACCAGCACGCGTCTATTTTCAGCCTGAGACCTTACCGCTACCCATTGACCTAGCGGTAAGGTCTCACGTGCTATCCGCGCAGTAAGCATGCAGCACGCATCAACTGCTATTTATCACCAGGTAAGCAACTCATGGTAGAAAGTAGAAAATTATTTTCTACCGCGGGATTTGGCATAAGCCAAATTCATAATTACTGCCTGGATCACGCGCTAGCCGGGCAGCAGTGCCGATTTGTGTGCTCTGTTTGCCAGTTAGTCAATGTGTAAGATTAAGAAGGATATCAAATCGTGGATTAAAGCTTTTGATTTCCCCTAGTGCAGGGATCGCCCTGAAACACAACTATGTTCTACAGAAGGATTTACAGAGCAGTGGTTGATTGGATTTTGTGACCCAGCAGAGTGTGAATCAGCTTCACTGGAAAAGATTCCTTCAGACAAGATTTCTATATTAATATATTAGTGGACATTTGATGAATGTCAGATTAATGAATGATACATGAGTGTAGGTCTTGGATAGCTTGTCTGAGCACTTCTTATCTGTGCCTCTTTGCTGGTAGTCCTTTTATTTATTATATTTTTGCTGGATATCTATGGGTATGATTTGATTTACTGTGGTTAGTTTTAATCTTACAGTTGGAGTTCTCTATTCCTCATTTTGAGGCCGTTATACAGGCATAAAAGTGCAGACTTTCCATCTCTTCTGTATTCCATTCTTAGTTTGAATTTACATGGCAATCAGTCGTTTTCTCTACTGCTCCATCATTATTAACATTCCTATTTAAGATTTAAGTCTGCTTTTAAAACATTTTTGTTTAATAAAGCATATGGGTCCTTAGACCCTTTAACTTCATTTTTTTAAGGCATACTTGACAGTTGTGAGGCTGTTGAACGATTGGCTGTGAGGGTTTTCTAGTTTTTTCTCTAATCCTCCTCATCAGGCAGTATATTAATTAAGCATAAACAAGAAAAGGCAAAAAGTGAGAAAGCAAAAGAACCAGCAAATTATTTGAGAGGTTAAAGAAGGGGAGTGGGGAAAGTAAATGCATACAGATCACTACATACCTAAAATTTCAAGACTGCTCCCTGAATGTTTCAGCAGAGAATAAAGCTTTCCCAATGAAGCCTCTGTGGAAACAAGAGTATTTATTTAATACTTTATTTTCACAACTTTTATTCCATCAGGTGTTACTGTTAGCACAAAGGAATGACAGCATTGACAAACAACTGTAGTTACAGAGCAAACCAAAGGCAATTAAAATATCATGTGAAAATAATGTATTCCTTGCAAATATACAAGTCAACTTTATAAGGAAAATGCAGTTTCTTCTATACATGTGTGGGTATGGATTTTCACAAAGCACATGCAGGTGAGTAGTCATTGAATCTGACAGATCATTTTCTGTATTGGTGTATTTAAACTAAACACTTGTACAAATTAATATTTTATAGAATAAAAATATTAAGTTGTGACAAATTATAAACAGTATCCCACAAAAGAAAATCTGAAGTATATAGTGACTGATGTTATCTTTATTTTACAAGGGAGGCCTATTTACTAAACAGTGTTAATGCTAACACAGTGTTAAAATGCATTAACACAATTGTATCCATGTAAATGCAGAGATGTTGCTATTAACCCACATGAACACACAAAAATATGTAAATGATCTAAATTATGCAAAGAGAATAATTTAAATGTAATGTGGATCACATGAATATATTTATCTGTGTTAATATTAGCATTAACACAGAACTAAACAAATTGCTAGAGGTTTAAAGGTTTTACATTAAGCAAGCATCGTGGATTTTTAAAACGCGGGTCCTTTAACATTCTATTTAACAAAGGATGTAGAACCTTTAGAGCAGAGCTTCCCAAACTGTGGGTTGAGACTCCAAATGGGGGTTACTAAACTCAAATTGAGTGTCACAACTTGGGTAGGCTCTTCTTAGGTGCATCATTATTCAGCACTTCTGGGGGGGAGGGGGGGGGGGGGTTAATAGGTGTCACACAATTTTGTTTGGCCACAATCAGAGAAAGACTGATAAGCATTGCTTTAGAGGGCAGGTTCAAAATGATTTCTATTGGGTAAAAAAAAACAAACAACTTTTAACCTCTATAAATTGGTTGTCTGTCAACTGCCTACTCTATATGCATATAAAAGTATATGTACAGTACCACAATTTAGGCATATTTGAGGGATATTATTTCCATGATGGTGCTAGGGTATGGAGAGCAAAAATAATATACATATTTTTGTGTTCCTAAATAAAAGCACAACATTTTATGAGAAAAAGTATGCACACACAACCAGAAAATGTTAATGTGTGCAGTTACTTAATCCTTAGGAATGTTTCCAAGTAGAGGTACATACAAAGTCAGTAGGTAAAACTTTGCTGCTATTTAGGCAGTATGAAATCTGCCACCTTAGTGAATGAGCTCCCGTAAATGCACTATTATAATGCACCTTCTGAAACACTGAGAATGTTTACCGCATTTTAGTAAATAGGCTCTTGAAACAGTACATTCCAGGCGAAACATTTCTGTATGTCATGTGACTATAAACAAACATCTGATTTCCCAAACAAAATTATGATTGACCGAAATCCTGGCTGATGATACTGCAACTTTGATACATACAGTATGGTCATTTGTTTTCTGTAACACATAAATTACATTAACCGCAGTATTTAATAAAATGGAATAGTACCAAATTAAATTTTTGCTGTATATTTAGCAAACTAAATCCATTACACTGCGACTACATTCTGCGAGTTAAGCATCTTGCAGTTTGTTAGATTGTTCCAGATTTATAATAATTATTTTGTTTTGAGGACTTTGAATATACATTGTTAAACCAGTGAAGCTGAAAAGAAAATGAATATCTGTAATTCTGCCATTTCTTTGGTGAAAATAAAAATATTGCACAGTGTTCCACATCTGTCCTCATAGTTACAGTCTTCTTAATGCTGACAGATCTATTTTTTTATTCTGTATTGTTTAGCTCTGGGTACCCTTTGTTAGGAAACAAAAGCGTCTAGTATATTCTAACAAATATCCAATGATTGGTCCAAACATTACGATATGGACAGTCAAGCTGCATTTTGTCTTTTTAACTCATTACAAATGGTAAAATTTGAGTCAGAATGCTGCTTTCTTTAAGTTTCATGATGTTCATAGGCAAAAACACCAATCATTTTTCCTCACTTGGGTTGTTTCTGGAGTAATAAAAAGCTTGCAAAGCATTTTGCTCCAACAGTATTTCTCAGCATTTTCCAAACCCAAGGTACTCTTAGACAAATAAAAATTTTACAACATCCCTCTTTCATTGTCTGCCAAGTCTTGCTCCTTGTTCTTAGGTGGTAATTCTCTAAAGAAGATGCTAACATCTGCATAGCAAATAGGCGTGTAAATGGCATGAATACTAAGGGGCCCTTTTACTAAGCTGCAGTTAAAAGTGGCCTTAGTGCGCCGTTACACAAGTCTTTCCTGCATGCCAAGGCCATTTTTATCACATCTAGAAAATGGTCAATTAATAGCCATGCACTAATTTTGCCAATAGCATGTGGCCATGAACAATACTAATGTGTGAGCACTTACTGACATCTGTTTTGTAGGCAGAAAGGGCTCACATGCTAATCCTACATCAATCAGTTAGCGCAAGGTAATGTAGATGCGCTGATTAGTGCAGAAACTCCCACTCTCCGCCCTCACAGACCAGGGGCGTAGCCAGAAAACAGATTTTGGGCGGGCCTAGGCAAGAACTAGGTGGGCACCAAGTGTTCTCCCCCACCCTCACCACCAAAAAAAAATCTCAGCTGGCGGGAAAATGCCTCTTTCCACCTTGGCGGTCTGCAGCAGGCATGCGCTGAAAACTGAGCATGTGTAGGTGCTGGTATCGTGGAGAGTAGCGTTTTCGTTACCATCAGGGGAAGCCTTCAGCTGGCAGAGCTTGGAATCCCCACCAGCTACCACTAAATATGTGCTACTTTTGGGTGGGCCTGGGCCCTAAGTGGGCGGGCCCTGGCCCACCTGTGGCTACGCCACTGTCACAGACACGCTTGTGCCAGAAAAAAAAATTAGCATGTGGTTTGCGGGTGCTTGAACGCATACCACAATGGAGGAGTGGCCTAGTGGTTAGGGTGGTGGACTCTGGTCCTGGGGAGCTGAGTTCAATTCCCACTTCAGGCATAGGCAGCTCCTTGTGACTCTGGGCAAGTCACTTAACCCTCCATTGCCCCAGGTACAAATAAGTACCTGTATATGTAAGCCGCATTGAGCCTGCCATGAGTGGGAAAGCGCGGGGTACAAATGTAACAAAAACAAAAAACAACAAAAAAAGCCATTTTAATCAGTGATAAGTGCACACTAGCACTTACTAGTCTAGTAAAAGGACCCCCTAGGTGTGTAAATGCAAGAAATCCAGCTATGCACAATGTGCATTTCTTCGCTAGCACATAGATTGCAGGTGGGCATTCACATGGGCAGAATACTTATAGACTACTATAATTTATGCATGTATCTCTGGAACATAGGTATGAGTTGTATGGCTGGCGTGTAAGTGCTTGCACCCAAATGCATACACACCTATATATCCAGTTATGCTAATATTCTATAAAATAGAAGTAGACACCTGTCTTCCTTTATAGAATATGCTCCAATTACTTGTTTATGTGCAAAGAGGGGCTCTTATAAAACTGAACAGCCAAATACACACACAAAATGCAGGTACAGACTGTACCCTACTTTAATTTGAACCACATCTAATCATTCCCAAAGGGCCTGCATTGGCTTTATAAAACAGGCATAAGCATCTTTTACAAAAAAAACTTCTTTATTGTACATCAAGCTTCAGCTATAGATCATGCTTTTGAAAATGCAGCAAAATATACACAGAATGGAATGATATTACCGAATATTTACTTGTGATAGCAAATCACAATGTATCCAAGGCACTATGCTACATTTTCAAAGTATAGTATAGTTCAGTTAACTAGCCAGGCACTGTTGAAATATACTATGCCCTCTCTGCTGCAGAGTACCTAAGGAAGTCAATTTTAAAGCCCTATTTGATGTCACTTGGCTGTGAACGTATCCTGGATTCACTTTAATCACCTTTGGGCAGGCTGCAGATGCTTTTGAGTAAATATGTTTTCAAAGGATTTGTCTACCATGCCTGGTTGGGTATATAGAGCACCCCTACATGCTAGTTCACGTTATAGCAAAATGTCCCTTATTCACAGCCCTGACAATTTCCATACATTTGGCTATAAAACATAAGCTGGCTTCAATCTGTCACCAATGAAATGTGAAGATGACACCTGAATCAACTGACAAACTAAAGTCAAAATCCTCTATATTTGTTTCAAGGAAAATATGAATACAAATTACCTTTCTACTATACTTGCCATGGGAAAAAATTCTGTTTTTCTCTTGGCTACTTATTCATGCCAAATAGCAATTATAGACCTAATTCAGTCCGTTCTAGAAAAGATTATGCTCTCAGTCTTAAAGAGGTGCTGAGACACCTTCCCTTATAGGCATCTTGGAGTATAGTTTAGCATTTAAAAGGCAATTCTATAAGGTTTGCCTAAATTTAGGTACTATTTATGCACACCAACTTATAGAATACCACACATATGAATGGAAATGGCATCACTGATTGCCATTTACACATGTAACTGGCAGGCACTATTCTATATATGATGCTCAAAATTGCATGTGCAAATTTGGGCATGCATGCAATTTGAGCAACTAGCCAATTAGCGCCAATAACTGGCAACAATTTGGATTTACACACACATCTTATTAAGTGCTATGCTAGAAAGATGCGCACATAAACCTTTTAGCATGCAACTGAAAATGGAGATCTTCAGGGAAAAAGTAGGGAAGTCCAGTCTGGCAATCTCTGTGCTACCATGGAAGAAAAAGATCATCTAAAAGGAGAGCCTCATCTTTGTTTGACAGAATGCAATCCTGCAGCCAGGAACTGCCCCCCAGGAGATGCAATATCCTCTCACACCAAAGACAGGTCTCAAGGGGCTTCTACCCAGGAGGGAAAGGCTAGGATGTCCATTTTAGTTGATGATTTTGGTCATTGGGCATGTACAAACTGGATGCCTGGTGGACATGAGACTTGCTTGGTCACTTACCTACCTATTGCACAGGTGGTGGACTTCATGTGTCACCTAGATAAGATTTTAGACAGTGCTAGAAAAGAATCAGTTGTCTTGGTATACGTGAGTACCAATGACATAGGAAAATGTGGGAAGAAGGTCCTGGAAGCCAAATTTAGGCTCTTAGGTAGAAAGTTGAAATCCAGATCCTCCAGGGTTAACATTTTCAGAAATGTGCCCCTTCCAATGTGTGGTTGAAATGATGATACAGAGATGAGGAATAATATGTTGAAACCTTCTGCTCCATGTGCGGCAATAAAAGCAAACAGAATGCTAGGAATTATTAGCAAAGGGATAGAAAATGAGACAAAGATTATTATAATGCCTCTGTATCACTCCACGGTGCAGCCTCATCGTGAGTACTGTGTGCAATTTTGAACACCATATCTCAAAAAAAATAAAAATAGTAGAATTAGAAAAAGTTCAAAGAAGGGTGAACAAAATGATTAAGGGGATGGAATACTTCTCATATTAGGAAAGGCTTAAGAGGTTAGAGCTCTTCAGCTTGGAGAAGAGACAGCTGGGTATGATAGAGGTCTACAATAGGCATGTATGATAGAGGTCTACAAAATCTTGAGTGGAGTAAAATGGGTGAATGTGAATCGATTGTACTTTTTGAAAGAATAATCAAAGACTAGGAAACTCTCCATGAATTTACATGTTAGTACAGTATATACTTGAATATAAGCCTATCCGAGCATAGTTTTCTCCTGAAAAAGGGGGGGTGGAACTTAACTCGAGTATAAGCTAGTGGAGAGGGGGTTATATTCTAGTATGGTATGTAGTGTTGTCCTACATTGTGTGTAGCATTTTTGCCCTCTCTGTCCACCTGCCCACCAGCAGTGACCGACACCTCTTCCCTCGCCTACCCCTCTCCCTCCCACAGTCATGGACACTTCTCTCTTGCTTTCTGCCCACTGTGGTGACCAGCATTTTACTGCTCCTTCATGGCTGCTGCTACCGCCACCACTGCTAACACAGAAGAGGAAACAAGCTGGGCTGATGTGGGGCCTTGAGCATCTGTACATGCTAAAGGCCTCCCAGTTCCCACCCTCTCAGATTTCTGAGAGGACGGAAGCCAGGAGGTCTTGAGCATGCACATATTTTCAAGGCTCCACAACAGCCCAGCTTGCTTTCTCTTCTGTGTCAGCAGCGGCCAGAAAGGAGTAAAATTCCGGTCACTGCAGCAAGCGAGTGGGCGGGTGGGGGGAGGGAAGCGAGAGAGAAGTGTCCATCACTGCTAGGAAGGGAGGAAGCGCAGAAACTTTCTTGTGATGCGACTATAAGCCAAGACCCCAATTTTGGGGCTTTTTTTTTTTGCCCCAAAATCTTGACTTATAGTTGAGTATAAATGATACTTTTAAAACAAATACAAAAAAAGGTTTTTATTTCCTATTCCTCCTATGCTTGAGGATGTGATATCAGCAGTTAGCATTTTTGAGTTTAAAAAAAGGTTTGGACACATTCCTGAAGGATCAGCAGCATGGAATCTTTCTACTCAGATTCTGCCAAGTACTTGTGACCTAGATCGGTCATTGTTGTAAACAGGAAATGGGCTAGATAGACCATTGATCTGACCCAGTATGGCTATTTTTATGTCCATTGATGAGGGATTTATATTTGTTAGAACTAGACAATATTCAGGGGAAGGGGGAGCCTATTCTGAAACAATCGGCTCCACTTTAACTGGGATGAAACCAGGCTGCAAGAGCTAACATTTAAAAGAGAGAGCTGCTTTTAAAGAAGAACCTTGCGGAAAGCCAAAAGTCACTTAGGAGTAATGGTTAAGAGTGAGGTATCTTTGAAGGATACAATCAAAACAGAGAGAAATTGCAACAAAAGCAAAAGTAAGAAACAAACCTTTAAAGATAAAGACTGCAATTTATCCCTGTCAACTGCTAAGTAGCTTGTTAATATAAAGAACATAGTTTTGAAATATCTATATTAGGGCACATGATAATCACAGTTAACGCCGCCATAATTCATTATTTGTTAATCACAATTTAAAAAATGAATCACGGCCAGTATAATTAATCATCACCACCCTGTACTTCCCTCCCTTGCCAGCTCCCCTGCACCTTTCAAGTTCCTTAGAGAACAGCAGCAGTGCAGCAACATCTATATGCAGCCCACTTCCCTTGATGCAATCTCCTGTTTCTTCAGATGTGGGATGGGTCAGAGGGAGCCTCCAGAGCAAGCAGGGAATAGATGTTGTTGTGCTGCTGCTGCTGCTCTTTAAAGAACTTGAAAAGAATCGGAGGAGGAAGGGAAGCAGAGCGCGAACAATGTTGGGACTTGGGCATGGGGGAGAAGAAAGCATAATGTTGAACCTAGAAGGAGCAGAGAGAATGCAATGTTGGACCTGGGGACCAAGAAAAGCCTTGATTTTAAGGTACACCTGGTGGGAGGGAGAGAGGGAGAGATGCTGGAGATGCCAAACCAAGTGAGGGAGGGAAAGAGGGACAGGAAGAGATGTTGGATAGAGAGAAGAGAGAGAGAGAGATAATGGATTTAGGGGTGGAGAGGGTGGAGGGAGGGAGGGGGAGAGAGAGAGAGGTGTTAGACTTCAGGGGGATAGGAGAGATGGAAGAGAGATAACGGACCTGAGGGTGGAGAGGAGGGAGGGAGGGAGAGATGTTGGACAATGGAAGGGAGGGAGGGAGGGAGGGAAGCATGAACCTAGGGGTGGAAGAGAGGGAGCTTTTGGTTGTTTAATCAGTGGCCTAGCCACCAGAGGGGGAGGACTTGGTCCCTCACTTTGGGCTCAGGCCCCCTCCAAAGCTGGAGTACCAATTCAACAGCTGAAGGGGATGCTGAAGACCCCCTAGCCAAAGAAATCCACTGCCTGAGCCGCTCCCTTCCTCCTCATGCTGCTTGAGAGCAAGGAAGTCAGCGGCGTGCCTCCAGCCACTGATGCCAGCGCTCCGAAGGCAGCATGATGAGGAAGGGTACGGCTTTGGCAGTGGATAGCTTCAGCCCTGCCAGCAAAGGTATGATACTTAACGCAGCTGAGGGTGTGGTGGGGTGGGGTGGGAGAGAGAGGAAATGCATGGCCCTCTCACTCCACCCCCGTGCCTCCCCCCCAAAATTGGGCTGCTGGCTACGCCCCTGTCTTTAATCATGCAATTAATCACTCCTAATTTTGTTCATTCAGGAATCTAAACAGATGCAGATCTTAGGATCTTCTAAAAGACAAGCCTCCTATGAACCTTTCTCCTATATGTAAAAAACTTGGAAAGCTGTTTGGTTCACACTACTAGTCAAAACAACAGAATTCCTACAAAGATGTTTTAGCACAAACAACTAGTTGGAAATTCTGTAAGTGCTCTATGCATGTCTAACATAGTAATAAACTAGATCACAGCAGATAAAGAAATGCCTGGCTCCATCTATACAGTTCAAGCTAAAGACATATCTCACTGCAGTTAGTCATAAAATCTCTCATGTAGAATATTGCACCTTATTCAAATAAGTTTTCCAATTTTATGAATAAGCATACAAGTTCTCATAATTAAACCAACAAAGCCACAGAATCCCCTTATCAGTAATTACCCCATCAAAGGCATTAACTGTGCACTACTGGGACAGCATGCCTGCAGAAGAGAAGGCCAAGGAAGGTAGCCCTGTGTTGCCAGCATCCACAACACACAGCAAAATCATGTGTGGGTCAGGACTGGAGGCCAGATGTACAGAGTTTCAACGTGAGGATATCTGTTGAAAGTGCTGGATCAGCAAAGGTGTATCTTCCTGGACATCCTTATATCTGTTCTCAATTTAGGAAACGACCTGTGCTAAGCAATGAGGAGTTTCTGGAAGCCTACCTTCATCTGGTTCACTGGATAATTGCTCAGATTTCTTCATGGATCAGCAATATCCCCAGCTCTGCAGCCTCAGCTCCCCAGGGTCATGGGTTTGATCTTTATCAACCCTGATATTCCTGAATCTCTTTTAGCCTAGTGTTTCCCAAGTTAGCCCTGGAGTACCCCCTTGCCAGTCAGGTTTTCAGGACATCCACAATGAGTATGCATGAAAGAGATTTGAATATAATAGAGGAAGTGTATGCAGTGTGTGCAGAACCAAGGCCAGTGCTGAGAAGACTTCTACAGTCTATGTCCCATATATAGCAAAGGAAGATCAGGATTAGGTAGAGCGGGCTTTAATGGCACCTCCAGTGGTTCAGACATAAGGACTGTGCCGGGCGTACTTCTATGGTCTGTGTCTCGAAAATGGCAAAGAAAGATTAGGAAATAAAGATCAGGATCAAATATATGTATTCTATACCAAGATCGTTGTTGGTTTAATCATGAACATTATGAATGTGACTGCTGGGCAGACTGGATGGACCATCTAGGTCTTTATCAGGGAAATTATTAAGTTACTTTGTTACTATTTGAACACCACAGTCATCTAAATCAGAAAAGCTGGCTGATTGATCAGCCAGTCTAGGGATGTAGGAGGGCAAAAAGGAGTTTAAAAGGACAGTGACTGTTTACTTGAGACACTTTTCCTGTCTCCCCAACTCCAAACAGGAACTTCCCATACCAGAATAATAAAGCTACAGCCCAATTCATTCCACTTGAAATCAGTGCTCTTTGGATTTATTTTGCTAACAGAACATGGTGTGTGTGTGTGTGTGTATATATATATATATATCAAACATATAAACGGCAAGTGACTGACTCACCTGCAAATGCACAGAAGAGTCGGAACGCTGAGAGTGTAGAAGTCCAAGCCCCGCCTCCACCAGCAGTACAGCCCAATAGGGAGGAGGGCTTGGAGATGGGCGTGGAAATCGGAGGAGGAGGGAGCAGGGAGGGAAGGAGGGGGCGGAACTGAGGGAAACAGACGCTGGGGGGAAGGCAGGGGAGAGAGCAGGGTTGGTGGACGGGGGAGGCCATAGGAAAACAAAAAACTAGCCCATTATTACGGGCTTAACGGCTAGTATATATATATATAAGCGCATGCTCTGTTTAACTGCATGCCGTACTTCGGTCCTGCTGTTGGCACCATCAATTTCTATGGGGACAAACTTCGGTTTAGCACACCACTGATAAGTGCAAGATTCGCTTATATGCATGGTTTAAGACCGCTCCTCTGCAGGGAAGACTCCGCATAAGCGCACGCACAGAATATGGAAGCCGATTGGCATGTGACAACCATTGAGATTTCAAATTTACTGCTCCTTTAACTGCCACGGGTAGAATAAGCGAAAGAATGTTATTAGAGTGTACACTGGAGTCGTCGTCGTCGCGGCAGAACTGTAAGACTTTAACACTGGCTGAATGAATAGAAGTTCTTAAAAAATCAGAAAACAAATAAAGTGAAATCATCTATTGCTAAAGAATATGGTGTCAATCCCAGTCAAATTTCACGTGTCTTGAAGCAGAAAGATCAGCTTCTGGAAGACTGGCAAAACAATACAAATCCACACAGGAAATGTAAAAGGGCGGGAAAAGCTGAGGAGGTAGAAGATGCTCTTCTTCGGTGGTTTTCTTGAGTCAGGAGCAGAAAGTTTCCTGTCAGTGGTCCATTGCTTATGGAGAAAGCTAACCAGCTAGCTGAAAGTCTTGGACTAACTGAATTCAAAGCCACTGTTGGATGGTTGGAAAGACAGAAGGAGAGGATCAACATAAAATTCAAGAAACAGCATGGTGAGAAACAAGACGCTGATGACTTTGGTGGTGAAAATTGGGTTGTTTCAGTTCTTCCTACCATCTTGAACGAGTTTGCACCTCGTGACATTTTCAATGCTGACGAAAACGGTCTCTACTGGCGAGCGATTCCTGATGGAACACTTGATTCAAACATGCCAAAACTACTGGATGTAAAACGTCGAAGGACAGACTGACGATCCTCCTTTGCTGCAATATGGATGGGAGTGAGAAGTTGGAACCCCTCGTCATTGGAAAGAGCAAACAGCCCCGTTGCTTCAAGAAAGTTAAGCGACTTCCTATGTCATAAGAGGCTAACACAAATTCACGGATGACTGGGGAAATTTGGAAGCAGTAGCTAAAGAAGTTAGACACTAGAATGCGGGCACAAAAGCGTCAGATTGTGTTGCTTTGTGATAATTGTGCTGCACACAGGGATGATGTCAGGCTGTCTAACATCAAGGTGGTCTTCCTGCCACCAAACACTACCTCTCTGATCCAACCTATGGATCAGGGCATAATAGCCAATTTCAAACAACATTATCGGGCTCTTGTGCCATGTCGTCTGATGAGCGTTAGGGATGACTAGACTGGCAAGGATAAACGTGCTGTTGAACTGGCTCATAATCTATTACTGTTGGATTCCCTACATATGCCGAAAGAAGCCTGGAATCATGTTACACAGACAACCACTGTGAACTGCTACAATCGGGCAAGCTTTGTTAAGGATTTGGAGAGGGACGAAACAGATGCAGCTGTTGCAAACGCGTCAGATGAACAAGTTATTGGCATCCCAGCCAATGTTACTGAAGAGGAGTTTCATCGCTACATAGCTGTTGATTACGATCTACAAACAGCTGACGACAGCACTGATGTTGAGATATACACCTACACACAGGCAACAACGGCTGATGATGAAACAGATGATGAAATGAGCAGTGAGGCACATGCTGACGAAATTCAACAACCTCCTCCTGTCACTTGTGCAAGAGCGCTGGAGAGTCTCAACACTGTGCAGGCCTATCTGGAGGCCACTGGATGTCAGTGCTATGACAGTTTTCACCATCTGGCAGACGTAGTCTATGGAACTCACAGACCCAATAGTGTACAGAGGACTATAACTGATTACTTCAAGTAAGCCTAATGTCAGTTAATGGAGACTGTATACTGTACATATAATAAACAGTACTGTACATATGCTTATCAGATGTCAAGCTTATTTGGGTCACAACGGTTAAGTGCACGCCCCGGTTAACTGCATGCATTTCTTTGGTCCCAGACCCTTGCACTTAAGCGGATTGCACTGTATGTGTGTGTGTGTGTGTGTGTGTGTGTGTATATATATATATACATGTATATATATATATATATATATATATACACACACACACACACATATATCCACACATGATATCCCCATGTAGTAATTACAGATCTCAGATCTCAGCAAACTAGCTGGCAAGGCTGGTTCAAGGATACCGGATGCCCTAGGTGAATCAACCATACCTTCCCTCCTCCCCCTCGACAGCCAAACATTTCCCCTTCCCCTCCGTACACAGGAAGTGGACAGTTTCTTTTCCTCTCTCACATGCCAGAATTTCTCCTTTCCCCGTTGGCCAGTTTCGCATCTCACCTCCCTAGTCACACCCAATGTCCAACATCTCCCCCTTCCCTTCTTACTGCCATGCCTGCCACATCCTCCTCCCCCATCTGCCGGACCAGCCTTAAAATTAAAGCAGCATCAGCACTGCTTTGTCTTGTCCAAGGTCTGACACCAAGAAAGTGAGAGAAGAACTGTGTGTGTGTGTGTGTGGGGGGGGGGGGGGGGGGGGTTAGGCACTAGTATGTGCCAGAGCTGTATTGCCCCCCAAATT
Source organism: Microcaecilia unicolor (assembly GCF_901765095.1). NCBI lineage: Eukaryota > Metazoa > Chordata > Amphibia > Gymnophiona > Siphonopidae > Microcaecilia > Microcaecilia unicolor. Next base: position 176,567,559 of record NC_044031.1, read on the forward strand.
CTGCAGCCCTAGATGAATGCTTAGTCTGCCTAGTGGCTGGGTCAGTCCTGTTAGTCAGGAATAAGATTGAGCAGCTCAACGTTTCGTCACCTCACATCAGAATGCTTTGGTCAGAGATAATCTGTCATGGAGTGGAGGAGTGACTTAGCGGTTAGAGCACTTGCGTTGACATCCAGAGATGGCCAAATTCCACTGCTGCTCCTTGTGACCATGGGCAAGTCATTGCCTCAGGTACAAACTTAGATTGTGAGCCCTCCAGGGACAGAGAAATACCCAGTATACCTGACTGTAACTCATCTTAAGCTACTACAGAAAAGGTGTGAGCAAAATCCAAATAAATAAACAAATAAAACTGTTGATAGATGCATTTTTATATGGTAATGAACACAAATGCTAAACTTAAGGAGGCTGACAAATTTGTGCACACCAGATTGGTTTTTACATATCACACAAGTGATCGTTGGTACTGTGTACAGATTTGTATTGGCATGATGAGGATCCTTTTTTCCAAGTCAGGTCAGGTATAGAGCCATGACCTAATCATTAGAGCAGTGGGCTAAAAACCAAGGAGGCCAGGATTCAAATCCCACTGATGCTCCCTGTGATCCTGAGCAAGTCACTTAACTCGCCATTGCTTCAGGTACAAACTTAAATTGTAAGATGTCTGAGAACAGGAAATACCTACTGTACACCTGAACTGAATGTAACCCACTTGAGGTGCTACTGAAAAAGTGTAGGCTGCATCCAAATATCTAAACTCTACCCCCCCCCCTGCCTTCCAATTACTTGTACTACAGTTATAAAAGTCTTCACAATTGTAATTTCTCAGCCCACCTAAAGCTGCGGTTTTGAGCCTAGAAGTGATGGGACTATAGATCTGCTAACATAAAAGATAATTTGTTGCTAGGTATGATAGGGTGTCTGTGCTGAGAAGCCCCAGATAAGGCACCAGAATAATACACTGTACCAAAATAGCCAGGTCCAGAGGGTTGGTGGCCTTGGCTAAATGGGGGTGAGTCACTCACAGAAGCCCTGGCCACTCTGCATCAGAAAAACCAGAGTCAAGTTTGGCTGTGAGCAGACCAGACAACTGTATGCTCCTTGTCATCACTGTTATCTGACAAAGGCTTGGATGCATAGCTTAGATTCCTATTTCAGGATAATAACGCTATAGCCTAATTCATTCCACTTGAAATCAGTGTTCTATGGATTTATTTTGTTAATAGGTGAATACAGGATATTTACAATCATGCTGCCCCTTTTGATACTTTTAAATATACTCAACATATAAAGCTTTAGACATTTTCTTTTTCCAAGCAAGCATTGGCTTAGTATATTTTACTGTATTTTATTTAAATAACTAAATTGAACAGTACAAGGATCCAGGAGGACAGTGAGAGATTTTGTGGACAGTCTATGTATATTTATATTTCTTTTTTAGCAGCAGTAATTCTTTCAGTCCACAGGGAAATAAATATGTTTTACCAGTCATACAATTAAAGTATTTAACAGTACTCATCCACACTATCTTTGCCTTTTAACAGTTCAAATCAGTTGCAGATCTAGGTGTAATCAAACAGCAGCAGGGGGCTTCAGAAAGCAAAACAAAACAAAAACAGTAGGAATCTTGCTAATATACATTAATTGACACAAGCCAGCTATACTCCAGGTTACTTGAACATATGAGAGAGCTGACTAAACAAATATTTACTTCCTTTTTCACAAATAGGGCAACTAAAATTGCTGGCTGGCAGCAGAACAGCATAGCTTTTCAAAGTATCTGCAAAGCCAACCTGATCAAAATCAATCAATGTATTTTCTCTGCTACATGGTTCCAAACTGAAAATCACAAAAATCCGATTCCAAAATCTTTCTGACAGCAAATCATTAGGTTGGTTTTCTAATAGTTGAAATTAGCAAAACATACTTTTATAGAAGACATAAGCAGAACACTACAGGGCCACTTTTAATCATTTTTTTTTTACAGGAAAAGGCTCTTTAAAAGATTGTAGGGGTTAAGAGGTGTAAAATTAATAAGTCCTTTTACTAAGCTGCAGTAAAAATAGGCCTTAGCATACCCTTCTGTAGGTTTTTCCCACACACTAAGACCATTTTTACCGAAGCCATGAAAATGGCTGTTTTCTTTTTTTTTTTTTAATGAATGGCCATACACTAATTTTAATACTATAAAACCAATGAATAGTAGTATCACTATAAACTTTCAACTCAAGTGAATAACAAAATATATTTTTAAATAATGGAGAGGACCTCAGAACGTTTGCAGCTGTTAATCGGGTAAGCATCTCTACTCTCATTCATATGGGGTACTCCTGTGTGCACATCCTCAAATTAAATTGAATTAAAATGCTATGTGCTCCATATAAAGGGCCCTGTTTACTAAGCCGTGCTCTTAGTAAACAGGGCCCAAAGCGATCAAAATCTCAGTTTCTAATACATCAAACTTTTTGTTAGAAAAAAGAACCCAAAGTTGAGAGCTATTAGACTCTTTGCACCAGCAACTCAATCATAAATGAACAAAGTAGCTTCCCCTGACGCCCAATGATGTGGGTTTAATCTTAGAAACTGCCTCAAGGACTCGTGTGAGCATAGTCTTTTTAAATATTCTTGTCCAAAGAGATACCTCAGATGCATTCTAATGATGATCCAACATGCACTAATGTATGCGGCCACTTTTTAAAATTGCCGTATGAGCACTTACTGCCACGGTGGTAAAGGCTCCCGTGGTATCCCTGCTCCGACCAGTTAGTGCGTGGCAATATAGATGCATCAACTAGTTAGCGCATGAACACCCACTCTCTGCCCAGGATGTTCCTCCTCAAAAAAAAAATTTGAAACATTTAGCACGTGCAGATTTCAGAGTTACTGCAGGATGCCTGAGCATGTCCCACAATACTCCATTTTTTACAGGGTTAGATGCACGTTATCACCTAATACAACTTAGTAAAAGTACCCCTAAATATTTATATAGTTAACCGAAAAGGTCTAGTTGCTGTTTAGTCTTGAGCCTTATGCTACACCATTTAATAGACAGCATCCTTAGAGTGACAAATTTGAAACTAACAGAAGGTTAAATATTATTAACCACTTTAAATGGGTCTTCTTTGCAATTATAATTTGTTTTTAAATTTCTGAACACTTGGAATTCTGTTTGGCTGCAATATGAGTTTCTTCATATGGGGTGCCTATTGTCCGTTACGGTTTACAGGATCTCATCTATTGGCAGAAGAGTTTCGTTTTCGGTTTGTTTATTTTTAGCAGCGCTAAACAGACATGATTTTTCTTTCTAAATGATTCTCTTGAGTTATGAGATGCATTTAGATGGTTTTGGATCTATAATTATATTATGGATGTATACAATCCATCCCTTGTCACAAACACTTAGGGGTTCTTTTACTAAAGTTCATTAGGCAGTTACTATGTGAAATTAGCACATAACAACTGCTACTGCACAAGCATGGTAACTGTTTTCATGTTGGTTTAGCAGTTAGCATGAACAAATTCGCCTATTAGAAACATTTTGTCTTAGGAGGCAGTAACCAGATGGAGCACAGGTGGAGAATGAGCATGAACAGCAAACTGCAGTTAGCACGCAGCACATACCATGTACGATCCAGCACTTGTGCAATTAACTCAGTGCCTCCACACTGGTTGTGATCAGAGCACCATGCACTAATGGGCATTGTAACACAGGAAATGCAAAGGACATGCTGGACATGCCCCCCCCCCCCCCAAATAGTTGCCACATTAGATTTGCACTTACAACACAATAAGTTTTGCATAAGGGCACAGTAACTGCAAAATCCAATGCACTTCAGTAAAAGACCCCTTAATTTGTCTGCATTTATTACATCATATCAAACATATAAACGGCGAGTGACCGTACTCACTCGCAAATGTGCAGTAGACTTCCCTCTCTGTCCTGCCCCCGCGTCAATACGTGATGACAGGGGGGACAGAGAGGGAAACTGCACGAAGGGGAGGGAACCGCCGAGGTCGCCACCGCTCCCCCTCCCCCCCCAAGGTCACCGCCACTGGTACCCCCCCCCCCCTGAGTCGCCGCCGACGCCACCCCTCCACCCGGCCCATCTCTTCGCTATTCAACTTACATCTCCGGAGCAGGCAGATCAGCTGAGCTGCCGTTGGCCTTTCTTCCCTGCCTGTGTCCCCCCCCTCGCCGACGTTACGTCACACGAGGGCGGGACACAGGCAGAGAAGGAAGGCCGATGGGAGCTCAGCTGATCTGCCTGCTCCGGAGATGTAAGTTGAATAGCGAAGAGACGGGCCGGGTGGAGGGGTGGCGGCGGCGACTCGGGGGGGGGGGTACCGGCAGCGGCGACCTCGGGGGAGGGGCAGCGGCGACCCAATAGCCCATTTTAACGAGCTCAATGGCTAGTTTTAATCATATTCTATGTAAAGAATAAGATACCTTTTTAGATTCACTTGCATAGTACATAATATTTAAAGGCCCTTTTACTAAGCCACATAAGGGCTACTGTGGGCTTGGTGTGTGGCAATTCGGCCCTACCGCTGGGAGCCTGGCGGTAGTGTCAACTCCCACTGCGCATTTCCGGCAGCAAAAAAATATTGTTAATTTCTTATCACTGGGTTAGCGCAGGAGGCAGTAAGGACTCCCACCAGAAATGGCCCTGCGGAAAGCGTTACACATTCTGCACCATTTTCCGCACCGTCATTTCCACTTTTTTAAAAGTCCTTTTACCAGCATCGGTGAAAGGAGGCCTCGCTGTGTGGTACACTCATGCGCGGATGCCACCGCTGGGGTCCTTTTAGCACTGCTTGGTTAAAGGACCCCTTAGTCCACAGCTATAAAGCGAATGCTACATTCCTGTAGAAGGTATTCTCCGAGGACAGCAGGCTGATTGTTCTCACTGATGGGTGACGTCCTCGGCAGCCCCTCCAATCGGAATCTTCCTAGCAAAGTCCTTTGCTAGCTCTCGCGCGCATGCGCGGCCGTCTTCCCGCCCGAAACCGGTTCGAGCCGGCCAGTCCAGTATGTAGCAAGACAATACACTTCAAGGGAAGACACAACTCCAAAGGGGAGGCGGGCGGGTTTGTGAGAACAATCAGCCTGCTGTCCTCGGAGAATACCTTCTACAGGTATGTAGCATTCGCTTTCTCCGAGGACAAGCAGGCTGCTTGTTCTCACTGATGGGGTATCCCTAGCCCCCAGGCTCACTCAAAACAACAACCATGGTCAATTGGGCCTCGCAACGGCGAGGACATAACTGAGATTGACCTAAAAAATTTACCAACTAACTGAGAGTGCAGCCTGGAACAGAACAAACAGGGCCCTCGGGGGGTGGAGTTGGATCCTAAAGCCCAAACAGATTCTGAAGAACTGACTGCCCGAACCGACTGTCGCGTCGGGTATCCTGCTGCAGGCAGTAATGAGATGTGAATGTGTGGACAGATGACCACGTCGCAGCTTTGCAAATTTCTTCAATGGAGGCTGACTTCAAGTGGGCTACCGACGCAGCCATGGCTCTAACATTATGAGCCGTGACATGACCCTCAAGAGCCAGCCCCGCCTGGGCGTAAGTGAAGGAAATGCAATCTGCTAGCCAATTGGATATGGTGCGTTTCCCTACAGCCACTCCCCTCCTATTGGGATCAAAAGAAACAAACAATTGGGCGGACTGTCTGTTGGGCTGTGTCCGCTCCAGATAGAAGGCCAATGCTCTCTTGCAGTCCAATGTGTGCAGCTGACGTTCAGCAGGGCAGGAATGAGGACGGGGAAAGAATGTTGGTAAGACAATTGACTGGTTCAGATGGAACTCCGACACGACCTTTGGCAAGAACTTAGGGTGAGTGCGGAGGACTACTCTGTTATGATGAAATTTGGTGTAAGGGGCCTGGGCTACCAGGGCCTGAAGCTCACTGACTCTACGAGCTGAAGTAACTGCCACCAAGAAAATGACCTTCCAGGTCAAGTACTTCAGATGGCAGGAATTCAGTGGCTCAAAAGGAGGTTTCATCAGCTGGGTGAGAACGACATTGAGATCCCATGACACTGTAGGAGGCTTGACGGGGGGCTTTGACAAAAGCAAACCTCTCATGAAGCGAACAACTAAAGGCTGTCCTGAGATCGGCTTACCTTCCACATGGTAATGGTATGCACTGATTGCGCTAAGGTGAACTCTTACAGAGTTGGTCTTGAGACCAGACTCAGACAAGTGCAGAAGGTATTCAAGCAGGGTCTGTGTAGGACAAGAGCGAGGAGCTAGGGCCTTGCTGTCACACCAGACGGCAAACCTCCTCCACAGAAAGAAGTAACTCCTCTTAGTGGAATCTTTCCTGGAAGCAAGCAAGACGCGGGAGACACCCTCTGACAGACCCAAAGAGGCAAAGTCTACGCTCTCAACATCCAGGCCGTGAGAGCCAGGGACCGGAGGCTGGGATGCAGAAGAGCCCCTTCGTCCTGCGTGATGAGGGTCGGAAAACACTCCAATCTCCACGGTTCTTCGGAGGATAACTCCAGAAGAAGAGGGAACCAGATCTGACGCGGCCAAAAAGGAGCAATCAGAATCATGGTGCCTCGGTCTTGCTTGAGTTTCAACAAAGTCTTCCCCACCAGAGGAATGGGAGGATAAGCATACAGCAGGCCCTCCCCCCAATCCAGGAGGAAGGCATCCGATGCCAGTCTGCCGTGGGCCTGAAGCCTGGAACAGAACTGAGGGACTTTGTGGTTCACTCGAGATGCGAAGAGATCCACCAAGGGGGTGCCCCACGCTTGGAAGATCTGGCGCACCACTCTGGAGTTGAGCGACCACTCGTGAGGTTGCATAATCCGGCTCAGTCTGTCGGCCAGACTGTTGTTTACGCCTGCCAAATATGTGGCTTGGAGCACCATGCCGAGACGGCGAGCCCAGAGCCACATGCTGACGGCTTCCTGACACAGGGGGCGGGATCCGGTGCCCCCCTGCTTGTTGACATAGTACATGGCAACCTGGTTGTCTGTCTGAATTTGGATAATTTGGTTGGACAGCCGATCTCTGAAAGCCTTCAGAGCGTTCCAGATCGCTCGCAACTCCAGGAGATTGATCTGTAGACCGCGTTCCTGGAGGGACCAGCTTCCTTGGGTGTGAAGCCCATCGACATGAGCTCCCCATCCCAGGAGAGACGCATCCGTTGTCAGCACTTTTTGTGGCTGAGGAATTTGGAAAGGACGTCCCAGAGTCAAATTGGACCAGATTGTCCACCAATAGAGGGATTCGAGAAAACTCGTGGACAGGTGGATCACGTCTTCTAGACCCCCAGCAGCCTGATACCACTGAGAGGCTAGGGTCCATTGAGCAGATCTCATGTGAAGACGGGCCATGGGAGTCACATGAACTGTGGAGGCCATGTGGCCCAGCAATCTCAACATCTGCCGAGCTGTGATCTGCTGGGACGCTCGCACCCGCGAGACGAGGGACAACAAGTTGTTGGCCCTCGCCTCTGGGAGATAGGCGCGAGCCGTCCGAGAATCCAGCAGAGCTCCTATGAATTCGAGCTTCTGCACTGGGAGAAGATGGGACTTTGGATAATTTATCACAAACCCCAGTAGCTCCATGAGGCGAATAGTCATCTGCATGGACTGCAGGGCTCCTGCCTCGGATGTGTTCTTCACCAGCCAATCGTCGAGATATGGGAACACATGCACCCCCAGCCTGCGAAGTGCCGCTGCTACTACAGCTAGGCACTTTGTGAACACCCTGGGCGCAGAGGCGAGCCCAAAGGGTAGCACACAGTACTGGAAGTGGCGTGTGCCCAACTGAAATCGTAGATACTGTCTGTGAGCTGGCAGTATCGGGATGTGTGTGTAGGCATCCTTCAAGTCCAGAGAGCATAGCCAATCGTTTTGCTGAATCATGGGGAGAAGGGTGCCCAGGGAAAGCATCCTGAACTTTTCTTTTACGAGATATTTGTTCAGGGCCCTTAGGTCTAGGATGGGACGCAACCCCCCTGTTTTCTTTTCCACAAGGAAGTACCTGGAATAGAATCCCAGCCCTTCTTGCCCGGATGGCACGGGCTCGAACGCATTGGCGCTGAGAAGGGCGGAGAGTTCCTCTGCAAGTACCTGCTTGTGCTGGAAGCTGTAAGACTGAGCTCCCGGTGGACAATTTGGAGGTTTGGAGGCCAAATTGAGGGTGTATCCTTGCCGGACTATTTGCAGAACCCACTGATCGGAGGTTATGAGAGGCCACCTTTGGTGAAAAGCTTTCAACCTCCCTCCGACTGGCAGGTCGCCCGACACTGACACTTGGATGTCGGCTATGCTCTGCTGGAGCCAGTCAAAAGCTCGCCCCTTGCTTTTGCTGGGGAGCCGCGGGGCCTTGCTGAGGCGCACGCTGCTGACGAGAGCGAGCGCGCTGGGGCTTAGCCTGGGCCGCAGGCTGTCGGGAAGGAGGATTGTACCTACGCTTACCAGAAGTATAGGGAACAGTCTTCCTTCCCCCGAAAAATCGTCTACCTGTAGAGGTAGAAGCTGAAGGCTGCCGGCGGGAGAACTTGTCGAATGCGGTGTCCCGCTGGTGGAGAGACTCTACCACCTGCTCGACTTTTTCTCCAAAAATGTTGTCCGCACGGCAAGGCGAGTCCACAATCCGCTGCTGGAGTCTATTCTCCAGGTCGGCGGCACGCAGCCATGAGAGCCTGCGCATCACCACACCTTGAGCAGCGGCCCTGGACGCAACATCAAAAGTGTCATAAACTCCTCTGGCCAGGAATTTTCTGCACGCCTTCAGCTGCCTGACCACCTCCTGAAAAGGCTTGGCTTGCTCAGGGGGAAGAGCATCAACCAAGCCCGCCAACTGTCGCACATTATTCCGCATGTGTATGCTCGTGTAGAGCTGGTAAGACTGAATTTTGGCCACGAGCATAGAGGAATGGTAGGCCTTCCTCCCAAAGGAGTCTAAGGTTCTAGAGTCCTTGCCCGGGGGCGCCGAAGCATGCTCCCTAGAACTCTTAGCCTTCTTTAGGGCCAGATCCACAACTCCAGAGTCGTGAGGCAACTGGGTGCGCATCAGCTCTGGGTCCCCATGGATCCGGTACTGGGACTCGATCTTCTTGGGGATGTGGGGATTACTTAGTGGCTTGGTCCAGTTCGCAAGCAATGTCTTTTTCAGGACATGGTGCAAGGGAACAGTGGACGCTTCCTTAGGTGGAGAAGGATAGTCCAGGAGCTCAAACATTTCAGCCCTGGGCTCGTCCTCCACAACCACCGGGAAGGGGATGGCCGTAGACATCTCCCGGACAAAGGAAGCAAAAGACAGACTCTCGGGAGGAGAAAGCTGTCTTTCAGGAGTGGGAGTGGGATCAGAAGGTAGACCCTCAGACTCCTCGTCAGAGAAATATCTGGGGTCTTCTTCTTCCTCCCACGAGGCCTCACCCTCGGTGTCAGACACAAGTTCACGGACCTGCGTCTGCAACCGTGCCCGGCTCGACTCCGTGGAGCCACGTCCACGATGGGGGCATCGAGAGGTAGACTCCCTCGCCCGCATCGGCGAAGCTCCCTCCGCCGACGTAGTCGGGGAGCCCTCCTGGGAGGTGGCCGCAGTCGGCACCGCACGCGGTACCGACGTCGGGGACCTCACCCCGGGCGATGGGCCAGCCGGCGCCACGCTCGACGGTACCGGAGGCGCAAGCACCGCCGGTACCGGAGGGGTAGGGCGCAACAGCTCTCCCAGACTTTGCTAGGAAGATTCCGATTGGAGGGGCTGCCGAGGACGTCACCCATCAGTGAGAACAAGCAGCCTGCTTGTCCTCGGAGAATCTTCAGTTTATCATGCTTACAATCTATAATTTTCTTTGTTAACTTTTACATATTAATAGTTTCTAACTGCAGCACTCTTTGAAGTGATTTGTGGATGTGTGTGCACATATTTCTGTATCTGTATGTGGACAAAATCCACTATCTTTTTTTGTTTGTTTGTTTGTTTGTAGGCGTGTATACATCTTTCCTCCCACCTGATATGCAATACCTTACTTGTTTTCATTTATTATAAGCATTTTTTTAATTTCCTGTCTGTGCACTGTATCTGTTAATGATCACAAAGGAGTTTATTTCATAATACTTTTTGAAAAAAAAATGTTTTGAATTCTCATATATGCTAATGGTATCTTTTGTTTACTCCTCATCCCTCGGGGTTCTTTTCTTTTGCATTTCAACCTGCTGCTTTATTTTACTACTTGTTACTAGCTATAATCCAGACTGACCAAGTCCTGATTTAAGTACAGGATGC